>NW_016163027.1:1236-22312 GCF_001687245.7 Rhagoletis zephyria | reverse complement strand
GTAAATACGAGTTTACTAAGATATTTAAAGTTATGTATCATTAGTTCAAGTTACTTATGTCAGTGTATATATTTTTTTATTTTAATATTGAAAAAGAAAAAAATGTTCGACTTTTTGTTTCAGTTTGGTTGATTTAACGTTCCACAAAAAAAGTTACAGATTACTTATTACGTTTTAGAGTTGTATTTACGCTATGCTGATGTTGCTTTTAATATCTTAGGTTTGCATAAACAAATTCCATTTTTAGAAATACATTAACATTAAAAGTGACGAAGTGTGTGTATCTTTTTTTAAACTTTAAATCCTTTTATTTTCAGTAAAAAATCTAGTTAAATTTTTTTTTTTCAAATGGTGCTTTCGTTGAAACACAATAAATTTTAACAACTTTTATTCACGCTTTAACGTCGCCGTCGCGCATTTGAATAATGTAAAACATGCAGCTGTTATTTAATCGTTTTCTCAAATATATTTAGGTCAGACATTGATGCCCAAAAAGTTTGTTGATTTTTAGGGATGTTGAATTTCGAAAATTTTTTATTAAATGTTTTATTATATAAAAGTGTATACATATGTATCGATCGGGAGCGGTTTCTTTTTATTTTTTTTTTTACATACCGCGCTTCTAATGGCTGCCAATTTCAAAAAAAAAAAACTGGTCTACTTAGTATGTTATTAGTCTGAAATCTGAAGTTGGGTATGAATTATCCTACAAACTTTGTTGGTATTGCAAATAAAAGAAATTCATAATTTCGTAGTGTGTACATGAGCGGCTTTCATTGCAGCTGGTGATGCAATAATGTTTAAGGCGGGACCCTATATTTGCGTAAAACGCTGAGTTCATGAAAATGCTTCCGTTATTTTCTTAGTACGATGTAGGGAAAGCGTCAAATGAGCCGCACGTGCACACACTCATTTTTCCAGCCGATCAATATGGTCACAACGGCTGTTGTTGCACAGCAACAAGCTCCTTTCTTGACCAGATCTTTGCGGCGTAAAGTGTCATATCACTTTCATGGATGTTCGTTCATTAACATTTTTAGTTGCGTTTGGGCACGCAGTCTATATAAAATCATATAGAACAGTGTGCAAATAAAGATATGCATATATATAACAATTATATGTGTACATATGTATATATTCAATAAAAATATATTTACTTATATGTAAGTATACAGTTGCATACGAAAATATATGCGTCTCAAAAGTATATATGCATCACTATCATCAGGCATGTTGTAATAGGCAAGTGAACAAACAAGTATGAAATATGCTGCACGCACACTCACAACTACACACGCCAAATGACAATAATTTGTTAAAATAATAACATTTATGTAACTACAGTACAAAGAGAAGATATTTTGTCGAATGCTTTTACTACCTTTTTTATATTTGACTTAAAGTCGAAAGATAGACATTAGTTTATAACTATTATACAATCTTCCATTTGTGGTCTCTATATCGTTGGGTAAAACGTAAGCAGCAGTTATTCATAGCGCCGAAGATACAAAATACTACAGTACGTTTGTGCATTGGCTAAAGCTAAGGCACATATGCATAAAACCGAGATGTGCTTTATTGATGGGCTAAGTGTACTTATTGAAGCAACGATTGAAAAAAAAATACCTTGGCTTAAAAAAGTAGAATTTGCGAATTAAGTCTCCTTGCAAACAGTATGTTAGATACATGTGACTTACAACCCCATCTTTGCTCATCTGTCAATTTTGGCACATTGAGATGACAGTATCAATATGCATTCCCATCTCTTCTTAGCTATTAAGGCAAAATAGAGGTATTTGTTTGCAATTATTTTTATTACTTTTTTGCTTTGTTCGTGTTGGTATGTACTTGTGTACATATTATGATGGTAAATGCTTTAGACGGAACCTTTAAAACATATACTTGGGACGTATTGAGTTCGCTTTGCTCCTTATGCATCATTAATTTATTGTATTTGCATGTACATACATACACTCATGAAGCACTTGATATATTTTTAAAATACACTCTTCGTCAGTTTACTTGTTGTTAATTAGGTGCAACTACTCAAATTACGCGCTGATATTGAACGCAGTCGATAATTTTCCGTAAATGTTTTTTTTTTTATTCGTACTCACTACTTTTTTCTTTTTCAAATATATATGTTAACAGTTAAAGTAACAATCAAAAAGTTCTGCATCATAATGGTTTTTTTTATCAATTTACAAATGTATTAGTAAATCAAAAGTCAATGCCAACTTAGTGTATACATATGTATGTATGTACTAAAATATGTATCAAATCTTTTCATCTTTAGTTTTTAAGATAACTACGATATATATAAATATAAATACGTTTTTGTTTTTGTTTTTCATCTTCGTGATTGAAAGTAAAATTTTACAACACTAGTTTTTGGGTGTTTGGAAAAATATCCAATGAGGGGATCATGCGCCAAGTAATAACAAGTAGTTCACATTGATAATGCAATATTATCATTTTTATACTGCATATCATTTAAAATGTTATTACTCAAGCAGCGATGAAGAAGTGGTCTTATAGTTATTCTTTCTTACTTATATTGTTGGTAGTTATTGCTATTTTTATGGTGATAACCGGAAGGGTTATTATAACTGTAATTTGAGTTTGATTGTAAATTGCTATGTGTTTGGTATTTACCGTATCCATAGTCGTAGCCATTGTAATAGCCACCGCTGTAGTAGTCTCCATATCCAGGATCATAACCACCAGCATAACCGCCATATGGGGCATAACCGCCTTGACCAGGCCATTGTGGATATCCTAAGAAAGAAAATAACACATGAATTACACTTCACAACAGTGAAATTTTTGATCTAAATTCTTTTGGAGCTGTTCGTAAAGGTGCCATAATTATGTATATGTAGGTTTCACCGATCGCTCGGGTTCGGTAACAATTTCGGACAAATAACTTAGATTCGCATATTGTCAAAGGTAATTATATAACTGCATTAGGGAGATTTTACCTCAAAAACAACTCACATAAATTACGTAATGAAACTTTTGGTCTGAATCCTATTAGCTTGTGGGATAGACATTATTCAGACCAGTGATAAGCATATTTAAATACTTTTGTAGTAGATATTTGGATGCTAACTATCCTAAGATTTAGTGTACGTTAGTGAAATATTTAATTTCACATTAAACAACTTTTGCAATTATCTAATCATTCTAGGATTGAGATGGTGCTATAGAACTAATACGTATGTTAGAGTAAGAATATAGCCTGACTAGGTGACTACAAAATGATTAGAGCTGATTTTTAGGAATTTTCAATTAAAATACAGTTCATTCTCTTACAAAACCCTATAAAGTCAAGTTTAAAACTTTGTAGGAAACTACAAAAAAATTGAACAAATTTTCACCCAAATTTCAACTTTTTTCTCCAAAGTGTTAAAGAGTTTTCTTGAGTACCATTGATTCTTTAGAATTTTTTTCGCCGAAAGTGTTGCGGGTTTCTTCCATATAAAAATAGCCACTTGAATCAGACTGTAGTATTTGAATCAAGTGAAAAGTAATACCTAAAATAAACTTATGTTGTGTACCCAAAAAACTGAAAAAGCAGTACAATTGAATTTCACAACTAATTCTCGTTTCGAACATACGATGGCTTCAACCTATGGTCACCGTGATAGGTTTTTTTGGCTTTAACGAGAATTGTAAATGTTTTCGGATGGCGCTCCAGTACCTTAAATAGTATCGAGCTTTTAATGGTGTCCTCACATCCCGTAAGAAAACATATTTGCATAGCCGTAAATCTTTGGGCACTTAAACCACCTTACTACCATGAGTTGATGTTGCGATAGGACGAATTTTTTCGAAGTATACGTGGAGTGTCGAAAAAAAATCGCCCGGTAGCTTCATCGCTATGTTTATATGCTCGAACCGTTTATCAGGCACTGAAAATTTCTGATTTTCGCTACGTGTATGACGCGTAACTTTACACCGCTGACATTGCTGAAAATTCACCACCAATGCTCGTATATCCGAGTTCATACTCTTCTTCACGAATTTGCTTGCGATTAGCTTGACGCAAGTTTTAACGCCCGGGTGAGCAAGCCCTTGCAGGGCCTCAAATATCACCTTACGAAATGATTTGAACGAAGTCTACCGGTGGAGATGTCGCAGACTATATCTATGTCAGAGTTCTACAGTCTGTGCTTGCTTAACTGCAACGAGATCGAATTTGACTACATCAAATTTTTAAGCTCCCCGCGACTTGACTGTTCCTCTGGAAGTACCGCATAGTTTGTGGATGAGTTATCAATATTCTCTATGCGTTATAGCATGCTCTGCAACTATATTATTTTCGCACAGAACATCCACTATTTTAACCGTAATATTGGCTAATAAAATCTAGCTGTCGTGCCTGCCAGCTGGTTTGTCTTTTTTTCTGCTTGTGGTCAGGTCAGTATAAATATAAATTGCGTGCCTTCCAACAAATAGCGGAAATATTTCACAACGCCATTTATTTCGCCATTCACGATCATATGTACTATCTATATCGCTGCTGCGTCTTGCTGAATTTTCTTGAGAAAAATCCCAGCGGCTGCCAATCACCTTACATTCGTTGTTGGAGCACCGCTCCCATTGCCTTATCCGACGCATCGGTCATGAGTGCCATCTCACCACTAGCAAAGCTGCATTTGCTAATTGGTGTTTTACCTTTTCAAAAGCCGTCCAGTTTAACAAAGATTTGTCGCGCTTTTTTCAAGGTCCCAATATCTTATGTAGGGAGGGGGCATCAATTTTTTTGGATATGTAGTTATTTCGCGCTCTTTGAAGTTCATTAGCATAGAAATTCCTATACTGTTTATACTTTTGCCAGGCCATAAAAGAGCTGGACCATTTTGCTGCATTATATAATTGAATTTTTCTTTGTTTCATATTGCGTAATTTTCTTCCAAACCACCCATCAAAATTCCTTCTGTTTGTAACTGTTCTAGTTATAACCATATTCTGAATGGGCTCTTTTAATTTATCACTGAACAGGTCAACCATCTCGTTCAAGTTATTAGCATTCTGCTTAATGTTTGCAAAACTTTTGTTTGCTATTTCTTCAATATATAGCTCTTTGTTAAAAATAAAATTTTTTATAGTGGTTTTGTGTTTTTTGCGATTTAGCTGTCCGACTTTTATATTAATTTCTATGGATTCGTGATCACTTATTTTATAATCAGTCTTAACGTTTGCTTCTATGACAGAAATGTTTGTCAATACATAATCTATCAAGGTTGCACTGGTTCGAGATACTCTCGTTGGCTCCAATACTATTTGTTTAAATGCATTGTCTGTTACTGATTGACAAATTTGTTGTCGGGAAGAACTATTCACCAGCCAGTCGATGTTGAAATCTCCCATTATCAGAGTTTCTGTAGCCGTCTCACTTAATTGTTCAATTTTTTCCTTAAAAAAATCACAAAATACACTGTCTGGAGATTTTTGCCTGTCAGGCGACCGATACAATCCAAATAACGTCATATTTACATTTTTTTGTTTGACCTTTATAATTAGACACCATATACTTTTCCCAATAGCCGTCTCCTCTATTATTTCACATTGCCATTCACGGCTTATATAGAAAAGAACGCCGCCGGTGTGACTTGATATACTATCACATCTCACTATTTTATAGTCACTGAGTTTCATTTCACTGTTGCTTATTGAATTTGTTAGATGAGTCTCGGTCACACAGATAAAATCGAATCTTGTAGAATATGATATAGCTTCAAGCTGGTTAAAATTTGTCCTAATACCACCAATATTCAAGTACAGACATTTAGTCGTCGACTTTAATTGCTAATACTGAATTCTTTCTAATTCAATTTTTAACTTTTTTTAATGCTTGACAATTAGTGTCCCTGCAGTCGTGATTCACACATAGGTCCGATAGATTAAATCTTTCTTTTGCTTTTACACAATTAACGCACCTCAGAAAATCATTTTTACACTGCCGGTGTCACGTCAGCGATGGTGAATATCCATGTTGTTTTTGTCCGTACGTATTTATACGAGTATTGTTTGCTGCTGCTAATTTTACTAATGGAGCTTGAGAATTGTCGTTATTGTTGCGTGGCGACACAGATATTTCTGCTCTGGTATCCACTAAAAAATAAAGTTTTGAATGTCTGTCCTTAATGAACCGACATGCGCCAGGCCCTATCATTTGATTAGTCGCCGAAAAAGACGGGCCAACTACTTTTCCTGTGCTTCAGGTCGAAAATTACAAGGTGCACCTGGTGGCACGGGCACCAAATCTGCGATGATACCAACACAACTCGCCCGATGGTGATCTTACATTACAAGAACGAGCACGAGGCGAATAGCTACGCTAACGGTTTGTAGCACGAATAACTGGTTTTGGCACTCCAGATTCTAAACACTCCAATCGCTTGTTCAATTCCACGATTGTGCCTTGCAAAGATGCGAGGCGCCTACATCGCCACTAACAACATTAATGCCAGAGTCATCAGCGACCACCACAATATTGGCCCTTATTATGAGTTGCATTCGATTTTCAATCTTCTCTGGTTATTGAACGATCGAAAGTCATATTCGTATTATGAGCTATGCAAGCGTGTCGAAATTTTCGTTGAGTATCGAATTTTCTATCGAACAGAATTTTCCTTTCGTTGGTGTAGCGAAATGTTAGAAAATTGTGAAAAATTTATAATTTTGCATTTCTACTTTTTGGCGGCTAGCCACTAATTTTAAACAATTTTTATTAATTTCATGCAGTTCTAACGTCGTGAATACTAAACACAAGCTCGAAAGTCTGGTTTTACTTATGAAGGAAAATCGTCAATACGCTGTTGGCACGATCTCTGAGAAAGAAATCATCGAGTTGTTTAGTTTTAATATATTTCAAATGGATTTGGATCACAAAATTTCTTAAATATATTGTATGTCAAAATATATTCGAAAGACTCCCCTTAATCTCTTTCAAACCTTAAAGCTCAAACAGACGGCAGCGGTAATCCCGATTAACTCGAACTTAATCCGTATTAACTCGGACTTAATCCGGATCAACTGCAGTTAGTTCCCGAGTGGATCCGGATCAACGCTGCCGTCTGTTATGCTTTTAAACGTTTTCTGCTCCCAACCAGTTTTCTAAGCTCTAATCCTCTGACGAATCGTTCAACCAGAACTCCGTTGTACTAATTAAATTTTTTTTTACCTTGTTTTTATAAACTCGCTTTCCTTTTATTTCATGTTAATTTGCACAAATTTACATATGTATATATGTACAAGCATACTATTTAGTTTGCTCCATTTGTTAACAAGGTGTTCGCACGATATGATTTTGCGTTTAACTTTTGGGTTCAACTCACGCAGGGTTGCACGAAAAAAACGTTCAATGGCTAAATGTTGGCTGGCGACCACATTTTTTTTTTTTCGTGCAACCCTGCGTGAATTGAACGCAAAAGTGGCCTGAAAAATCGCCTCGTTCAGAGAATTTCAGAATGCAAGTGTCTACCGTGCATCGTACGAATTCATAATAGGGGGCTAAGTTACGAGTAAAATATGAATTTTTCTGAAACATTGTGACCATACCTTTACTAACTTGTCTACAACAAAACTAAATACAAATTTAAATACATTTAAATATACAAAGGCACCCGGAAAGATAATACATATAAAAATAAAAAAATACAAAAAAGCAGCAATTTTATTTTGGCTTATTGCATTTCAAGAACTTACCACCACGTCCAAAGCCGCCGCGTCCACCACGCATACCACCGCGACCACCACCACGCATAGCCATCATTTGGTTTTCGGGTTTGGGTGTCGCACGCTTGACATCTACTTCCTTGCCAGAAATTTTCTGCTTAGGGGTCTTCAACAATTCATTTACGACCTGTTCAGAGTCGAATGTGATGAAACAGAAACCTTTACGCTGCGACTTTTGCTTATCGAAGGGCAATTCAACATCAACAATCTATTCATTATTATTCAGAAAGACGAGATAAAAGAAAACATACATATTACTTCGTATACAAGCATTAAAATCGCATTTCTAACCCATTATTTTGGTGGAACTTACATTTCCGAATTGGCTGAAGTATGTTTTGATCTCATCATCGCTGATTTCATTGGTAAGACCGCCGACAAAGATTTTTCCATGACGCGCTTTGGCCTTTTTAGGATCAACCTTTTTATTGTTGATGACGTGCTCACCAGCAGCGTGCACCTTGTCGATAGCTTCAGTACTGGTGAATACAATGAAAGCAAAGCCACGAGAACGGCCAGTTTGCGGATCTGTCTTTACGTTTATGCTCTCAATCTCGCCGTATTTTCCAAAATGTTCACGCAGTTCCTCTATGAAAACAAAATTAGCATGAATTAAATTTAACATATTATGTAAATGTATGCATCAGTTTTATTCACTTACTCTCAGATGTCTCCCAGCTAAGACCACCGACAAAAAGTTTTCTGTAACGACGAGAAGATAATCAATTAGTTTTAGTAACCATTTAATCATTAAATATAGAAAAACTGAATCGTGTTGCAACATGAAAAAATATAAAATTTTACTTTCAAAAAATTTTGGAAAGTTACATTTATTATTTTCGTGAAAGGAGGTACTTAAATTTACTTTTATTATGGACGAATATACACTTCAAAAATACATCAAACTCACCTAATCTCTGCGAGCGAAGAGCACAGAGTCGTTAAATTTCTTTTAGATGTGAATACAAATTAAATTCTTTAGTATAAATAAATGAATGTAGTCGAGAGATGAGGAAGTCAATAAGTGAAACAATATTATATCTTAATTCATAGAAACAGCAAAAGTTTAGGATTTTTATTTTGTATCGATTAAACTAACGTTTGATGATTCACAGAGCATGAAATCAATTTATAATGTAAAAGGCCAAAACTGCAAAGACTGAATAATATTGTAACCGGATCGAACCTTTGAAACCAACAACGACAACCGATAATCGAATACTACATAAGTTACTATTATGCATACTGAGTGAAAGTTATATTTTTTAGGGTTTTTTTTTTTTATTATTCAAGCTGTTTAATTCAATTCTTACGCAAGAAACATTAATTTCTTTTTCCCGAAGCTGGTGTAATACACATCCATATATGNTTACTATTATGCATACTGAGTGAAAGTTATATTTTTTAGGGTTTTTTTTTATTATTCAAGCTGTTTAATTCAATTCTTACGCAAGAAACATTAATTTCTTTTTCCCGAAGCTGGTGTAATACACATCCATATATATGATATGCAAGTTTTGAGTATACGAATTTGCGATTTAAAACATCAACCAGGTGAATTGAATACTTTTTTAAATAAGCACTTCGAAAAATATTAAAATAATTCATGGCAATCCAATTCTTCAAGTTAAAGTTAATTTTGTGTATCTTGTATGGTTTTCTTCTGATTTATTTTTTTGATAGATAAATACCATCGACAAAATTGCCAGTTTGATGGTGCGATGATTCCGCCAAATACCATGATGATGTCCGATTCGTTTCTCATCGAGTATTCTGAAGTGATTGTTACTTCTTATATAGAGCTTGAAAATAATCTTACACACTGTTTCTTGAGTGTTGTATACGATCGATCGCATTGAATGTGCGCCACACTGTGATCCTCTGCCTTAACAGTGTACGAACATTAAGTTGTCTCTGCTCTCACATTTTGTAATGCGTCCATGATTCGTTTCGCTGCTGATGCCTTCGGTGTCTAACGCTTGTAATTTGTAGATGATGTGCTGATATTCCCATAAGCGTAGCTACAAATCGCTTGCTTTAGGATCATCACTCAATACCTGCCGGAGAGGAACAAGATTAGTTCGCTCAAACACAACAGGAAAGCAATGATGGTAAATAGGGTATTTTTATCCTATCGCAACAACCTTGCTATAATGCTCTTTTTTGTTTAAATTACATTTACATTTCGGGTACTGCATCGATGTCGGGTAAAAAATAGTCTAAAAACCAGTTCATTTTTACTCCATTAGCTTATGCATTTGTTTTTTTAACATTACATACTTTATTTTGAGAATATTCCGATGAAATTTGGTTCACATTTAGTTTTACGTCTTCTTTTAGTTAATAGTATTTCTCCAGGATGCTTAAAATCTTAAAATTTATACATTAACAAAAAATAGTAAAATTTTATGATTGATTTCGCCCAAAAACTCGAACCAGTTCTGGCGACACTTGATTGGATTCTGGCAAATACTAATCCCTTAATATATTGACTAATATTCAGTTATTGCAGAAATCTTACTGATATTCAAAAATATGAAGAAAACAAACTTTTGCTAAATTTGATAAATCAATTTTATTTTATTTTACATATTCAATTAAATTTAATAGTTTAGATTATAATAGACATTAAAAACTAATATTAACAAACTTTTTTCGCTAAATTTTGCAGCATAATTGATATTTGCAATATAACACATGTATGTATGTACATAAAAATCAGTTAAAGCTTATAAAATAGGTTAACTAACATTACTATGAAGTGGAATTCTTACAATATGAAGAACTTTGCATATTTTCCAATAATTTACGTCTAATGAATTTTGCCAGAAATCCAACCACTTTTATTCAGGAAGAAAATCGGTTTATATTTGCACAGTAATNTTTCGCTAAATTTTGCAGCATAATTGATATTTGCAATATAACACATGTATTTATGTACATAAAAATCAGTTAAAGCTTATAAAATAGGTTAACTAACATTACTATGAAGTGGAATTCTTACAATATGAAGAACTTTGCATATTTTCCAATAATTGACGTCTAATGAATTTTGCCAGAAATCCAACCACTTTTATTCAGGAAGAAAATCGGTTTATATTTGCACAGTAAAGATAATTTATAATTATATCGCACGGAAATCGATCGAATATAAATATGAAATCAAATTCTCTTTTAGCACGAAAAATCAAATTAAATCGTCTACAAATATTCAAAAGTTCTCAGCTGTCATCCCTACTGAAAAGTACCTACTCAGCTAACACCCCTTTCTCTTTGATCTGGCCACGTTGTAATTGCGCTTTTCCTGAGCCTACCGTTAATTGGGCTAGACGAGAGCGGCTAAGTCCTGATCGATCTATGTAGTGTCATGTAAAGTAAACAACGACGACTTCACAATCACACAAAAATCACATAAACAATGGGGATGAAAAATTGTTCATAAAAATAAAATTGGCTAGAAGAGTAAGCCGATTTTCCAAAAATACCTTGGCAATTCATTAACTAGGCATATATATACACCAGTCATGCCCAGCGCAGGGCACTTGCATATTGAATTCTGCCAGCGCAGAGCACTTGCTTATGGAGTTCTGCCGACGTTGGGCATGACTGATATACACCTATAGATTATATTACAAAAAAAAGGTTAAAACGGATCTCTTAATTAACCGAACCAAATTTTCCACAAATATTCGATGCGAACCGAAAGGTTTAAATGTTAGTCTCGACCAATTTTTAAGACAAATTTCGCCACTTTTTATTTTTTCTTTTGTTAAATATGTTAATAGCATGTTTGATTTACCTTTTCCGATTTCAAAAAAAAGGCGGAGTTTATCAATTCGTCGAAAGATTTTTGTTTGTTACCACATAACTTTTGACCACGGTAATCGGGTTAAATAATTGTTTCTTTAAAGGAAAGTTGGTACCTCAGAGGGCGTCCCAGACTAATTTGGTTTAGATAGAATACGATCATGGGATCATGAAGAAATTAACGATACTCTTAAATTTTTATATGAGAATTCAAGGCGGTTTTTTTTTTTCCTAAAAATTGCCGAAAGTGAGCAATTGTTCATCGCAGCCGGCATTATATATTCGCCTCTAAGATATGGAATCATCGGAGAAAAGGCGGCAAAATTACATTTTATGGAATGAAATATCGTAAGGTTTCTGTCTTAACCTCTTATCTGCAATTGAGTCAGTCCAGAGAATATAAGAAAATATGCTTATTTTCTGTTCCACTATGAACAACCCAATGATTTACTGCTCCTACTAACACTAGTTACCACTAACATTCGCATTTGCACATTCGAATTCGGAAAATACGCATTAGCATTTGCATTCGTGTTCCCAATTTTCTCATAATTATCGCGATCTAATATCTATGGGTTGAAGATGATAAAGTCCAAGCAGAAGAAAGAGTATCGTTAACGTATTTCTAAAAATTTCTATTTATTTTGCCAAATGAAGCTGTTTGATTTAAATTTTGAATAACGTCCTTCTTATACAACGGTCTCGNACTAGGCATATATATACACCAGTCATGCCCAGCGCAGGGCACTTGCATATTGAATTCTGCCAGCGCAGAGCACTTGCTTATGGAGTTCTGCCGACGTTGGGCATGACTGATATACACCTATAGATTATATTACAAAAAAAAGGTTAAAACGGATCTCTTAATTAACCGAACCAAATTTTCCACAAATATTCGATGCGAACCGAAAGGTTTAAATGTTAGTCTCGACCAATTTTTAAGACAAATTTCGCCACTTTTTATTTTTTCTTTTGTTAAATATGTTAATAGCATGTTTGATTTACCTTTTCCGATTTCAAAAAAAAGGCGGAGTTTATCAATTCGTCGAAAGATTTTTGTTTGTTACCACATAACTTTTGACCATGGTAATCGAGTTAAATAATTGTTTCTTTAAAGGAAAGTTGGACNTTATCAATTCGTCGAAAGATTTTTGTTTGTTACCACATAACTTTTGACCACGGTAATCGGGTTAAATAATTGTTTCTTTAAAGGAAAGTTGGTACCCCAGAGGGCGTCCCAGACTAATTTGGTTTAGATAGAATACGATCATGGTATCATGAAGAAATTAACGATACTCTTAAATTTTTATATGAGAATTCAAGGCGGTTTTGTTTTTTTTTTCCTAAAAATTACCGAAAGTGAGCAATTGTTCATCGCAGCCGGCATTATATACTCGCCTCTAAGATATGGCCTCATCGGAGAGAAGGCGGCAAAATTACATTTTATGGAATGAAATATCGTAAGGTTTCTGTCGTAACCTCTTATCTGTAATTAAGTCAGTCCAGAGAATATAAGAAAATATGCTTATTTTCTGTTCCACTATGAACAACCCAATGATTTACTGGTCCCACTAACACTAGTTACCACTAACATTCGCATTCGCACATTCGAATTCGGAATATTCGCATTAGCATTTGCATTCGTGAATGTCAAAAATGTGGCCTTCGCAGCATCCTTAATTATCAGTGTTCCCAATTTTCTCATAATTATCGCGATCTAATATCTATGGGTTGAAGATGATAAAGTCCAAGCAGAAGAAAGAGTATCGTTAACGTATTTCTAAAAATTTCTATTTATTTTCCCAAAATTAAGCTGTTTGATTTAAATTTTGAATAACGTCCTTCTTATACAACGGTCTCGTATAAATAAACAAGTAATTTTTAAGCAAAAAACAAAACCGACTTCAATTCTCATATAACAATTTATGATTATCGCTTCAGAATTATCGAAATCGGTTAAAGTGATTTAAAGTTATGCGGTAACATATGCACAAAAAATATTCCGACGAACTGATAACCTTCTCCTTTTTGTGAATTCGGTTAATAAAGAATNTTTTCTCATAATTATCGCGATCTAATATCTATGGGTTGAAGATGATAAAGTCCAAGCAGAAGAAAGAGTATCGTTAACGTATTTCTAAAAATTTCTATTTATTTTGCCAAATGNATCTAATATCTATGGGTTGAAGATGATAAAGTCCAAGCAGAAGAAAGAGTATCGTTAACGTATTTCTAAAAATTTCTATTTATTTTCCCAAAATTNCCTTCGCAGCATCCTTAATTATCAGTGTTCCCAATTTTCTCATAATTATCGCGATCTAATATCTATGGGTTGAAGATGATAAAGTCCAAGCAGAAGAAAGAGTATCGTTAACGTATTTCTAAAAATTTCTATTTATTTTGCCAAATGAAGCTGTTTGATTTAAATTTTGAATAACGTCCTTCTTATACAACGGTCTCGTATAAATAAACAAGTAATTTTTAAGCAAAAAACAAAACCGACTTCAATTCTCATATAACAATTTATGATTATCGCTTCAGAATTATCGAAATCGGTTAAAGTGATTTAAAGTTATGCGGTAACATATGCACAAAAAAATATTCCGACGAACTGATAACCTTCTCCTTTTTGCGAATTCGGTTAATAAAGAATATTACACGCTTTATGCGTAATAAAAAATATATTGCTTTGCTACATACATCATAGTATANAGTCCTCCAATCATTCTCTAATCGATAACTAACCTCAATGTTTGCCGGGATTACACGCTTTATGCGTAATAAAAAATATATTGCTTTGCTACATACATCATAGTATATACTTAGGGATGCAAACGATGAATCGATATTTTTGAAACATGATAATATCGGTTCAAAATTTTATGTTTGCCATCGATGTTTAAGACTTCCTAAAATCGCTAAATTGACGATACATCGATGCCAGTTGCAGCGATGTTTTAAAATATTTATGCTCCTAAAATTTTTTGATTGGCCATGAATTTTATTACTTATTCTTTTGAGGAACATTCAGATATTCCGAATTTACTCTTATCTTTCGATATTAAAAATGCTTACTTAGGCATGCATTTCTGTTGTATTTATATGAATGGTGAATAGATACAAGGATATACACTTGTGATCAGCTAATTAGGCCAGCAATATTTTGATCAATTTTGGTTATTTTTCTTTTGTTTATTTAATGTTTATTATTTTTCCATAAAAGTCTAGTTCATTATATAACAAACACCACATAAATCCAGATTTCAAACTTTGTGCAAACATTATGAAAAATCTGCAAAGTTTCAGATAGATTTTCAACTTTTTATTCAGATTTTTTAGTATGCGGTTTAATAGCCCATTAAATTCTAGGGTAAAAATGTACAAGTCTTAAGTTGCTAAAAAATCGCGTTGATTTTTAATATTTTTTTTCTGACTTCATGACGCATTTTTTTCCATAAAAAAAAAAAAAAATTGTCGAATTTACACATTAACATACACGTCAGAAGAATTAGGCATGGGAAGAAATTGTTGGTGGTATATAAAACCAGTTTCCAATTTAATTGTCCATAATTATTAATTTTAAACCTATAACAGGTAATGCTGCCTTGAGACAGTTGATATTTATTTGGCGCAAAAAGCGTTGGAATATTATCTAAGAGCGCGTGTGACTCGATTGGTACATTTTTATATTGGACATTAGTACATACAAAATAAAACAATTGGGACAATAATTTTTGTAGTCACAAGATCAGTACAATATATTAAAATTTAAACGAACAATTTTTGTACAAATTGTTTGTCATGATTGAGACAAAACCCAATATTTGGGCGAATGCCCAATTGTATTACACGGCCTAAAGAAATTTCATTTAACATTTTTTAGCCCTTAGCTCTTTAGAATTGACTTTATTCCCATTTTATTATCAAACATGATAAAATAATTTTTAGAACCGTGTCTGTGACAAACACGCAATGTGGCCACTGCTAAGATATAGAACTTGGGGATTTTAGCTTGTTATTTTAGATATTTTTTAACAGAACATGAAACTATAGAATAAAGCAAATAAGCAAATGGATGAATAGAATTGACAACAACCATGCTGTCGAGTTTAAATAGCGGCAAATCAGCTGCACTTGATAGTAGTTGGTTGAATAAGAAAAATGAATTAGCAACAATAGTTTACGGGGTGTACATAGCTCAGTGGTTAACGCTTCTGACTTTGCACATCGATTACGCAGGTTCGATGCCCGCTAAGTCTAGAAAAAAGAAGGCTGATGAGATGTGATGATCTCCGAAATAGCTGCTATAACTTCTACCGCTTAGACTTTGTCGATTTTTCAATTTTTCCTAATGAACAATCATGGTACAAAGCTCAATAAAAATATTAAAAATAAAATGTGCGAGAGTAAACTTATTTTTACGCCTAATTACCGGATCAGACCGGAAAGCGTGTGGAACAAAGCTAATGTTTCGCAACTCTGGATATACAAACAGTTTGAATACCACAGTATAACAGTATCCAAACATTTCATTAGGGGTATTCTCTGAGGGCCGGTTGCTCAATGTCTGGTTATCACTACCACTACACTATCGCCATCATGCATGTTACATGTGATCGATAAAGCAGTCGTTGTACTTAACCGGAGCTTCTACCTCCGATTTGTGCTAATCAGGCATTGAACAACCGGCCCCGAGTCATGCAAAGCCCTTGCATGGTGCACAGATTGCACGGTTAAAACCAGTTTTCGTATGGGACAGCTTTGCAAACCGTGCAATCCGTGCACCGTGCAAGGGCTTTGCAAGACTCAGAGAATACCCCTATTGATACATTTGTCCTCTCTCAGATACGTCAAGTCTTGAAAGCAATTTTTTTCGCATTCTCTTTTATGTTTTCTGTTTGCTTCCACACGCATAAACTTTAGTTGAATTCTACTTACTTCCTTCGCTTACGAACGATTGAAAGCAAGAGTTGACGTTTCTGATAGGCGACTTTTGGAAGTCAGCCTAACTTTCCTTTAAGACCCCTTTCAGACACGTCACGACTTCATTTCAAGCCTGCTCATTCGTAGGCGAAGGGGATGAGAAAATGTACTCTTCCCCTCTCTTCGCAACTCTTTCGCCAACGGACCGACCAGACTTGAAAGCAAGACTACACTTATAGAATATAATAATTATTTGCATTTATGCAAAAAATATGCGACATTTTTTTTAGTTGTGGCTGTTCTAAAGAGGATAAACGATATGTTAGTTAACACGTCTCATTATGCAATATTACAAGGTGTTGGGAGGCTGGCAGCTTCTCGCTCTAATTCCGAAATATTGACTGCCTTAGATGAAACCGTGTTAGTTTTTTAACAATTCTTTGCCTAATTTAGTTGAATGTTTATTTTTTCGCAGTATATGGGTATTTCCATACGTCGCATATTGGATTATTTATGATTACGTTTTATGAAATTATTCAGCAAGGTTTTTTAAGATTTAAATGTTTTTAAACACCGAAATTGAGAGAATGTTGTCTGGTGGCGTCATGTGGCAAATGTTTATTTTAAGACATCAAAGTGCCCTCACACAAAAACTTGCAAATCATATTGTTCGTCAAAATAACCGTTGGTAGGCCACCGGTATTTACCTGTGGAGTTCTGCGATTAAAAAGGTATTTTATCGTATTTATCGCTGTGGTGTAATGGTAAGCAGTGCGCGCTTCCACTCCGTAGCCCTGGTCAAATTAACATCACAAAAAAGAAACAAATGTAGAAAAAAGGTTTTTTCTTAACAGCGGTCGCGCCTCGGCAGGCAATGGCAAGCCCCTCAGAGTATATTTCTGCCATGAAAAACAGCTTATAATTAAAATACAATCGCCGTTCGCAGTCAGCGTAAAACTTTAGGTCCCTCCCCTTTGCGTGACAACATCAAGGCCAACACCACAAATCGGAATAGCCTGGCCAAGCACTAACATATGTGTAAGCGCCAATCTATTAATTATTATTTCATTTCATTACGAATATATTAAAAAGCAAATTTCGTGTAGAAGAAAATATGAAATTGTATATTTTCCCCCTAAACGGCGATTGATTTCTTCCCGTTCTTCTTCTTATTCCACTGAGCTAAGACAGTATAAAATCGAGCTTACGTATTAGGTTTGTTCTTTTACAAATGGTCCAGTAACTTGCAAGTAACTCTCCAGTAACTTAATTTCTTAGAATTCGCTCTGATACGACAAAAGTACCAGAATGCAAAAAAATAATAGGGCATGTTCGAGGCACGTAATAAAAGCGGCAATACTGCAGCACTAAGGAAATACTGTTGCAACTTCCCAACTGATAAAACGTTGCTAGAAATTAACACCGAACGTAATACCTTAATAATTCGTGCAATACTGCAGTTGAGATTGCATCTCGAACAAGCCAATAATTTGCAAGTTTTACGAACAGCTGATTAATTTATTGTTTATTCGCAAGTAATCCCTAATAAAACGATATATATTATATTTAAATTGGCTTTATTTTTTCAATTTCAACTACGAAAAACCCATACAGGCAGGTTCTGCAATTCACTTTCGAGTGCATTTCAATCAAACTCGCTTTGAATTCAAATTGGCAGGGTTGAAATTCACTCGGAAGTGAATTGCAGAACCTACCCGATAAGCATTTCTTTTACCAGTTTCAATTGCACCCAACAACATGCGATCAGCTGGTTTTCTCACTTGCAAGTTCTTACTAGTAAAAAAAAATCCAGTAAAAACTAGCAACTTCTCATCAAAAAGAAATGTCACTTTGCGCTCTGAATTTATCCTTTTTTAAAGGTTTTTTGTGTACAAGATCACCAAAACGTGATAGTAAAAACTGGTACAACTATCGCGTAGAAGAACGCTACTGTTATTGCATCATGAACATGTGCCGCTCATAATTAACAGTTTAGAAGCCACATGCTGCGTTGTTTTCACTTATTCAGCGACAGCAAATGAGGTGCGCCTAAAAGCGCGGCAACGCCGGCATTTCCTACGCCAAAGTATAGAATGAAGATACAGAAATTTTGCCTTTGTTTTGAGCCGCCATTTTTAAAATTGAGAAGAACCCGAGCAAATGTGATAAAAAGGAAACACAAAAAGCAAGTATGAAAAAATAAAGAATACAGGCTATAAAGTGTGATTCTATTGCACATATGCGCAAAAAGAGCGAATATAACCTCACTTTAGGAAATAATGTTTAAGAAAAATGTGACTATGTACGAGGGATGTATTCATTGGGATAGATACATAAGCATTTACATACATATATTGTGTATCAATGTATGTACATGTACGAATCAATAGTATGCATATACATAGATTAAAGTATTAAAGGCATAATGTATCACATATTTGTGTGTAGACACAAAACGCCAATATTCCTACGTATTACTAAGTACCATTAAGTATTAATTTGATTTAAAATATACTCAACGCGTTTATTGGAACGAAATACAAAAAAAAAATCAGTAAATCAAGTTAAGTACCCATAGAAATGCAAAAGCCCAGCAAAGTACAGTCACACACACGCGCAAAAACAGGCAGGGAGAAAACATACATACATGCGCACCTTCAAATGGCCCAGACGAAAAAATGGCAGCCGTCTGCAAGCGGAGCGCTAGATACTACCCAGTTCCTACTTTACCCTTTGCAATTTTTCTACTCTTATCTAGCTCGCTAGGCAAAACACGCGTTTACGTAACACTATAAATATACCATTATACTTGATTTCCAGCCCTCTACTTAAAATTTTCAGGACATATGCATATGTATGTATTTTCCTTATTCCTTTTATAAGAGATATTGTATAGTCAAAAGCTTGCTTCAAGACTTACCTATCATCATCCCGAGCATTTGACTGACCCTCGGCGTTACCATTTGTACCATTGGTGCCGGTACCATCATCATTCGTGGTGACGTCTTTTGAAAAATCCTCGCCGTTCATCTCGACGTCGTTGTTCTTGTCAGCCATTTTATATATTTATATTAGCTATATAGCGGGCGTACACTGGATTACTTTTAATGTAAATTTTAAAATATTGCAACTTTTGAAATCTATTTTTTTGGGAATTAACACAAATTTGCAGACTCGTGGCGAGCCGTACTGACTGCTGTAATGGCCGGAAGAGACAAATGCGAAAATTGGTTGTTCGTATCCGACTTCGTGCTTGTGCTGAATATGGGAAATCACGTGCTGAATTGCATCATATAGCTTATCTCCTCTGCTGGCTCTTTCATCAATTACATAGCTTCCAAGTTTTATATGGACATACATTAAAAAGTTTCTTAGCATCGCCTGTCGCATCTAGTACGTTATCTTCTAATTTGAGCGGATATTCAGGGACGCAATGCGACTAGTACCAATCGTAGTCAAACGGAAATACGGCACTTTTGAATGTTGACGCAGTTGTTTACTGGAAAATGTGAATAAAGCTAATGTATTAGATTTTTTGCATAAAATCTGGGAATTTTAAATTGCATTAAAATTTAATAAATATGAGCGTTTTAACTATAAAATATGACGAAATTGTATTAAGTCTCTGTGTGCATACACAATCCACATTCCAGGAAAAGAAAAGAAGAGATATTACTAGAAAATTACGTCTAGAAATGTTGCAGCACAGTCTATATTTAAAAAATTGCAGGTTTTTGTAAATATTTCGCGAAAATATCAACCAAAAAAAACAGAAAATACCTGCTCCAAGTGAATTTTTAGACGCCAAATGAATTGAAATATCACGACCAAGTGTGCAGAAGTGTAATCGTCATGTAATCGTTGCTTCATGACGATAACTATGACTCAACTATGATTGGACGACCAATGAGCAGAAAGCCTTATAGGGACATTCCATGGTCAAACTGCGTACATGGCTGATTCAAGTAATACAGCAGAGCAAATATAACCCTGCCATGTTGCTTGAGAAACGAATGTCAAAACAGAAAGAAATGAAAGTCTCCTTTCAGACACGTCAAGTCTTGAAAGAAATTTTTATTTCATTCTCTTTTGTGTTTTCTCTTTGCTTCCACACGCATCAAGTTTTATTGAATTCAACTACTTGGTTCTTTAAACGGGAAGCAGCGAAAAGATCGAAAGAGAACAAGAAAANCTCATTCTCGTTTGTGTTTTCTCTTTGCTTCCACACGCATCAAGTTTTATTGAATTCAACTACTTGGTTCTTTAAGCTTAGTATCCAGCTCTTAAGAAAAGCAAAAACTCCATATAAAATGACGTACAAGAAATGGCTAAGAAATTTTCTTGAGTCAAATTTCCTTAAGGCAGTACGCAGTTCTTCAGAAATTTAGTACGCTTTCTACTACGGTTTTCTAAAGTTTTTTGTGAAAAAAGAGCACAAGGCAACCCAGGTTTGCAACAGAAATATATGCCCGTTCCATTATTTCTTGAGGAAAGAGTGAGGCTACAGGCTGTGAGGTATAAAAAATTTCAAAATTCCTTCGACACACACGCGTAAAGCTTAGTATCCAGCTCTTAAGAAAAGCAAAAACTCCATATAAAA
>NW_016163027.1:0-1146 GCF_001687245.7 Rhagoletis zephyria | reverse complement strand
TTTTTTGTGAAAAAAGAGCACAAGGCAACCCAGGTTTGCAACAGAAATATATGCCCGTTCCATTATTTCTTGAGGAAAGAGTGAGGCAACAGGCTGTGCGTTATCAAAAATGTCAAAATTCCTTGGACACACACGCGAAATAATGGCAATTTTTTCTTGAACGAAAAGATCGAAAGAGAACAAGAAAACTTGAAACGAATTGACGGTACGGAGGTATCTGTACTCTTTCCCTCTCTTCCCACCACCTTCACCAACGAACGAGCAGACTTGAAAGCAAGACTTGACGTGTCTGAAAGGTAGGAGGTTTTCCTTGCTAGCGTCCATTTTTGTTTACTTTTCCATTTGCCATTTCTCCTCTTCTTCGCAAAAACAACCGATAAAATCAGGATGGACACCGAAAAGTTATCGGTTAAATCTGAGATTATTTTATAATTACAGATTAACAAGGGCGGAATTTTATATGGCTAATCTCTTTTTCTAATTACAGGTTAGGAAGTTAAGCTCGAAAATGAGGATTATCTACTTATATGTGAACCTAGTATAACCTTGTATTATTGAATCATGGGGCCCTGTCACACGGTCAGTAATTATCACGTTATTTGGATCGCGATCCAGTTTGATGGATTGATGGATCGCGTACGAATGCTACACGTTCAATATTTATCGCGTCCGTATTTGCATAATTTTTGTGCTGAACGCTTATTATGACGCAAGAAAATATTTTTCTTTTGTGTGAATAATTTGCGGATAATGCACTCCACAATTATTTTAAAATTTCCCAATTTAATTAAAATTTTTTCCATTTGTTTTGAAAGGTTTTAAGCAACGCGAACCAAAGCATAGCGAATAAAGCTGATGCCACATGAAACGCTTGCTTCGCTTTACGTGACAGATTCGCTTTGACAGCTAAGATGAATTGTATGAAAATGCACAAAGCATGCCACATAGATCATTGAAGCTGCAGCGCGAAGCGAAAAGATGGCCAACTCCCATCTTTTTGCGCGCTTTGACAATCAGCCGGTTTAATATTTATTTTGTTTCGTCCAAATTCGAGTATTCATGCTGAAACATAAAACTCAATTACATTGCTGATAATTTTAAAGCAAAATATTTTAAATCCACAGCAATTTTGACGAGTAAAAAAGC
>NW_016163026.1:37521-38881 GCF_001687245.7 Rhagoletis zephyria | reverse complement strand
AATGATATCAAGTGAGTAAAGCCATGCGCCTATGCTAAGCTATGACTGGTAAATTCGGAATTCGGAGCAGTACCTGACAATGAAGTACATACATATGTTTAAACTATGTAATTCAAATTTTGACTCAGAGTATCCTTTCTTTAAATACTTATTGTTGAATGACGCATGCTGTCAAAATTCTAAAAATTTCGTGAGACACATACATACGTATGTACCAAGTTTCGTTAAGATATCTCAGTTTTTATTCGAGTTATCGTGTGCACAGACGGACAGTCACCGCTTAATCGATTTCTCTTTGCTTCTAAGCATTTATGTAAATGTACATTTGTCTATATCTATCTCGATTCGTTTTGGCTGTTACAAACAACCGTTATGTGAACAAAATTAATATACCCTTGTGCACAAGTGCGCTTGGGTTTAAAACTATTAATTTTCAAGGATTCTATACCATTTTTACGAACAATTGTTTTCCCCCAAATAAATTACATTGGAAATTTTGACCGATTTGTGCTATCTCTAAATTCCTAAATAAAATAATTCTACGGTATGAGAGCATACAAATTCTGACTTTACTTTCTTTGGACTACCCTAATGCATACACGCATTGTACATATACATTCGCTAAAGTCTCAAAATAAAGCTTTCTAGCATTCATTACTCTAATTCCTTTGCCTAATTTGAGTGAATGAACCAAGGAAAAGTAAATAAAGTAAACGGTCGACTGTTTAGGACAACAGTCAACAAATAAAAATGTAATCAAACGACCCGAAGCCAAACAAAGGATTTAAATGACGCAGACATTGAAGCGAATGAGCGTACCCAATAAACAGTTTTGTTAAATCTCAATAGGAGATGAATTTTTTTTTTATGTATATTACAGCATTACTTTGCACCACGTCAACTGATTTTGATAATTCTTTTTGCATCGGAAATGTAGGTCTCATGCTAATCTGCTTTATATCCGATCATTGGATCATGAAATATATATATATTTTTTTTTGCTAAAAACTACTTTTTAATATGCAATTTTCCTTTATTTTCACATTGAAAAATGTTGAAATCTCTACTTTTTCTGAAACATGAGTGGAGCGGAACGAAATGAAATCCAGTTACTCTCATTGAAAGATTTGTATTGTGTTGCCAATGATACATGTAAGAGAAACACAGTTTTTATAGGAAAGGAATTCTTATTAATGCAGTTTAACAGTTTATTTAAAAGCTTACTAATTCAGTTAGTTTAACAAAGAAAAATAAATAATATAAAAAAAAACTTTTTAATATACAACGCTTTTATAAATGGACTAAAAAGTAGAAAATAATATTTCTCAGTCCCATAGAATTTGTTTTGATAACTTTTGAT
>NW_016163026.1:0-37403 GCF_001687245.7 Rhagoletis zephyria | reverse complement strand
AAAATTTCTTCAGCGAAAGTACAAATTTGAGATCGATTTTAAGCGGTCGTTATTAATATATCCACATACTTATGAACATATATTACCCTTCATATAAATGCAGGTGGCTATTATAAAATTCTATGGGACTGAGAAATATTATTTTCTACTTTTTAGTCCATTTATAAAAGCGTTGTATATTAAAAAGTTTTTTTTATATTATTTATTTTCTACTTTTTAGTCCTGTCTGAATAAAATTTTGCAATAGATATTAAAATAATTCAACGATATTAATAGAAAGGTGCACACACATGCATTTACATATGTATGTACATACAAACGAGCACCAATTAATTTTATTTAAAGAAATGGCGTGTCGTCTATTTCCGCTGTAGCAAACGTAGTACATAGGGCGACATCTAGATGTCATCTACCTCGCCCTATTCACTACAGATGTCGCCCTATGCACTATGCTTTTTTATAGGAACTTTTCAAAGCAAAGGTTTTATGATGTCGGACACACAACATTGAAAGTTTCTGGACACACAACATTGCAAGTTGATAAAAGCGTTGTAATAATAAGGTTGATGTAAAAATTTGTTGCACAGTTTGTATTGAAATTAGACAAGTTGCGAATAACAGCGACTGCTCGCTCGAAGCAGTGTTGCCAGATCTTTTTGTAGCGCATCTCTATATCGAGCTTCAGTTATCCCCAAAAAATCCCCACTTGTCTCCTAAATCCCCATTTAAATCCCCTTAAGTATGNTTATGTTAGTTCATTTTAATCAGAGTTTTGAATACTTTTCGGTTACAAATTTTCACAGATTTTTATGTGTACATATTTATGTGATCATTTGGTGATTTATTTTTTTGGTTTTTGGAGACTATTTAATAACATACCTTTGGTCCAAGGTTCCTCTTCCCATTGCTGTCTGTAAATTCCTAAAATTAATATGTTTTTTTGTGCTCTTGCCAACTTGTGAATTTCTTTTTACACTAAATAAAGAACCGACAATATTGGCGCAAGGAAATTAGAAATAAATGCAGTTCTTTCAGTGAATGCCAATCACAGCGGTCCTTTACAATTTGGTGTAACGAAGTGAGGGAAAATTGTTTGTTCAGCGAAAGCCAATCAAAGCAGACATTTGCGCGGAATAATACTTTTACAAAGAAAATCTTTGTTTGAGAAATTTTTAAGGGCAGGCAATAAAATATATGTATTTTAATTTCATTATGAATATTTTAAATCAAATAAAAATTCCCATCAAATCCTCACATCTGGCACCACTGGCTCGAAGAGCCATTTTGCGACTAATGTAGCAGACTACCGATGGACTTCGGCATCTGTGCCATGTTGACACCGATGGAACGGAACGGAGCGCTCCAAATTTTTTGTTCCAGTGTTTGTTGGGTACTTACAAATACGTACATATATTTTACATACATACGCTGCATATAAATAAATATCCGTCTAAAGATAGGAGTGGACGACAATACAACAGAATGGAATAAATAACGAGACTTGAGAGATACTTTGCTAAGATTTCACTTAAAGAATTAGCCTTATTGACGCCGGCAACAGCATACTCATATGCATAAGGCATAAGGCAATAAAGACGAATATACATATGTATATACTTATGTATATTTAATTAGGTGGGTTTTTCTAAAATACACACGCATAGGGTCACTTACTCTTCAAAAAAAAAAAATGCAAACATTAGTATTTATAAGAGGAAATAACTATCTACAGCGGGGAACTTTGAATAACTACTTTCGATATAGCATTAGCACCATCAATGATATCAGCCTCGAGATGGGACGAGATTAAAATTTTCCAACAGGTGGTGCTTTGGGCTCGGTAGTCGACTGAATAGCAAAGCCCTCTCTCAACGAACAAAATTGGCATTCTACAAATGCCTCATTATGCGCAATACTTACTTAAAAAAGGCCGAATAATGGAATATATATTGGAATGTAACTGCAACAGAATTTTACTACACATCAAAGGCACTTAACGGGGGGAGCTGCACAGATCAACACTAATTCTCCCAAAGTGGGTACACTAGTTTCTCTCATAAAATTTGAGCAAACCAGAAAGTCTGCAGTCCAAACATAGAAGGTCCTACATGCTCAAGTCATATGCTTACCACACAGCGAGAAGCCTGCTGCTAATAGGCAAGAAACCAGCTTGGTGATCATCTGCGGTACACTGAGCGCAAAAAATTTTAGAATTAGCTATAAATTCGAAAGCATGAGCCATATGAACTTTAAATTTGGTATGCAGGCATATCTATGGTAGTTGCTTATAGTAGGGTATATACAAAAAAATAAATGTTTGTAAAAGGCGGCGTGGCATATCCATGAAATTTTTTATCAGCTCTAACTTGGGAACCATGAGCCCCATGAACTTTAAATTTGTTACACCAGCACAGCTATGGTAGGTCCTTATAGTACGGTGTATATGAATGAGTATATAATGTTTTTTTTTCTTCGTAAACAGCATAAGTTCTTTTTGATGTTTTTTTTTTTTACTTTAATGTCCCCTTTGTCAGATACTCCAGTCTTCAAATTGGTTATAGCCAGCATCGCCGTCACATGGGACGAGCGCGTGGTTTTCAAATATTAATTTTAGGTAAATATTCCAGAATTCTTTGACCACACATTTGAAAAATCTCAAAAGTGAGATATAAATTCAAGACCGTATTTAAGAAAAATTTAATGACGACAATTTTCATCCGATTTCAAATCAATTTATCTGGTGATAAAAGTTTAACAACTCTCACAGGAGTTAGTGATGCTCAGAATTGGAAAAATGAAAGAAAGCAGTTTTTCAAATTTCCAACACTCTTAACCTAACAAATCATTTTTACATATTTAAACATTGAATGAAAAATAGTTCAAGTTTTATATAAAAAAAATATGTGATTAGGGAACCATAATAAAACTCTCCTCATGTTGCACGCGACACCATTCAGTGTTTTTTTTTTTAGTTAGTATATATTTTAAAGCTTCCTTCCTCTTGTTATGTCTATGAGTGACTTTTCTTCAACTTTTCATCTTTCCAAATAATATCATTGCTTTAATTTATAAATTAATATTCGAGTACGTGAGCTTTTTTTTCAAAGATATCTATGTATTGCAGATATTGTTTTTTTTCGAAATCCTTGCTCTCTACACAAAATTAAAACAGAAAAACTATAACGCAAAGTGGCTTAAATCTAATATCATCGTCTCTTGTAACAACAGATTAATGTAGAACGGCAAATAAAAATCAATCAGCAAAGCGCACTCAACCTCAAATTGCTGATGCGTTCAAGTGGCAGTAATACCGAATCGTCGATGCTGCTGCCTCGCATTATCCTAGCCAATGATTTGTCAGGCACAGCCATCGACTGATGCCAAAGCACTTTCCATTAAATAGGTATGTTTGCATCTACATTAGTATGTATGTATGTATCTATGTCAATGTACATTACTGAGTCAGCTAGTGCTTCTGCTATAAGTGTGTGCATGAAATGAGAGCTAAAGCACCTTTGAACCCATTCGAACAAGTGAATGATTCTTCAAGAGTAGGTTTGCAGTAGCAACAAAGCCCGAACAAACAAACAAACAAACAATGAGGACAAAAACAAGGAAAAAATTCTGGAACAAGCGCTGAATAATGGGAAACAAGGGCTTACGCTCTTTAAGACACTTGAGAAAATTCGCTGTTGTTATTGTTTTTTTCTTTTTTTTTTGATAATTCAAACAGTTATGAATAAGAATGAAAATCAGGAATTAAAAGCGAGGGATACGAATTACAAATCTTTCATTGAGCTGCAGAGTGGGGGTGAAAAAAAGTTGTTGCTGCTGGTGGGTTGGAAATGTTTGTTTGTGCAAAGAAAAGAAGTAATGAACACAGGACGAGTAGATGTAATGTAGGACAAAAATTCCAAAAAAAAAAAATCAACATAAAGAAAAAAGTAAATAAAATCGTACAACCAAATTTGGTTTAGTTCTGTTGCTACCGATTATGGATTTGAGTGAATGATTGTACGTATAAATGAGTGTGTAAGTGGTTGGCTACACACAGATGCGCATAAAATATGGGTATTTATGTTTTGCTGCCAGTAATGACGCCAACGACAATTGCGGGTTAAATCAAGCGGCAAGTGATAAATGAAGCCAAGGTTAGGATGAAGTAAAAGACCGTTGTGATATAGGTATTGTTTATTTTTGAGTACGATATTCCCGTGAATTTGTAGTAGATACGAGTGTTAAGTCAGCAGTAAATGTGAGGAGTATTCCAGAGCAAATGGTAAGCCAAAGGATTTGTTTTGGAAAGCTATAAAATTGTTGGCGATAACATTTTTTGCTGGTTGGTCTTTCGACTCAATTAAAGCAGGATGTATTTAAGAGAGAATTTTTCCGCCATTACTTGTCAAACTCCGGTTGGAGACAAACCAATTTCGGCGCGGTGCCATCTTCTATGTCATTCTCTGTTCAAATGACAAAAGCGGTTTTTCTCCACAACAGATATGGCAAGGAGAAAAATACGATTACTATTTTTTTTCTTTGTGGTATTTTGGAAAAAAGACAATAAAACCTAGGCCGTCATTAGTTACATATAAATGAAATGTATTAGTAAGTAATAAGTGTTTAGGTAACCTAACTTGTGCTTAGCTCTTTTTCATTGTATTAGCTATTACGAAAAAAATACTATTTACTAGGAAAAAATCTTGTTTATTTTATGAGATCTCAGCGATACGTTTTACCACTTGAAAATAGTGAGTTAAGCTAAAATATCGAGACTGTCCTAACGCAGCGCACAGTGTGATTTCGGCGTCTACTCCAAATTATATTAAAACAAGTTTCATGAATAGAGCCATCCATTTGCGATTTTGTAAGAAAAGAAAAAATCAAATTCCATTTTTTTCACATAGCGTAACTCTCTTTAATTGCGTATGTAGTATATATAAGGATTATGCGGTTCGATTGTCTTCCTTTGTCGGTTAAATATAGAGGGGAAAAATTGAGCATTCCGCCTGAAATTCAGTGGATAATATATCGTTCGTACCACGAGATTTGTAGGGATTTGAGACAACTTCTTGAAAGAGTACCTAAGGGTAATAATGAAGGTAGATTTTTAAGTGGAGCATTTAATAAAGAAATCCTCATATTGTATGGAATATCCCATTAGACTACTTATATGTAAAGCATCAACTAAACAAGCTTTTAACCTCGAAGAAAAAATTGTGTGTGGAACTATACATACATAATTACATATGTACATATTTTAAGCCAAGTTCTTAAGCAACAAGAGTAATTTATTAGCACTCGTCCTCAAAGCGCTGAGCCCGCAGCTAACATATGTACATGCTATGTACACTTGTCTACGATGTGTTGACTCTCTGAGTAACAGAAATTTATATTGAGAGTGACATCAACAATTGCTCGCACTTAAGTGCAGGTTACTGGGTCGGATCGCACACACTAATGCCAATATAAATACATACATTCCTACTCTGCAGTGAAAGGCTCCCAGTGGGAAAATGTAATGTATAGTAATCGAAAAAGTAATCAGTAGAAATGCCAGTTCATCAACTGGTGTGCGCTAAAGCGGCGGCCTGCCAGTTCGACGATTTTGAACAACTTATGCGACCAGCGACATCTGCTCTTGAACTGTCAAAGTGGAAACCAAAATGCAGATAATTTCTTTCCTCACAAATATCGGCTTTGGTGTTCAGTGAAGGCCACCGATTATGGTTATGAGATCGCAGGTTCGCGACAAATGGAGGTCATCAATGTAAGGTAAGTAAATTATTTCAATTTAAATTAAATATAAATTACAAATCGAGAACTTTAATCTGGAAAACCCTATATACATAAATACCATCAATATTAATTAACATCTCGTAGGACCCCGCCATATTAAAAATACCAGTCGCTAACATTGAAAAAGGATAAGGAGTGGTAACTATGTAGTTGGGCTGCAACGCGAACTAGTAGCTTTCTAATTCCCAACTAGTAGCTTTCCCTGCTNAACTCAACTCAACTCAACTCAACTCAACTCAACTCAACTCAACTCAACTCAACTCAACTCAACTCAACTCAACTCAACTCAACTCAACTCAACTCAACTCAACTCAACTCAACTCAACTCAACTCAACTCAACTCAACTCAACTCAACTCAACTCAACTCAACTCAACTCAACTCAACTCAACTCAACTCAACTCAACTCAACTCAACTCAACTCAACTCAACTCAACTCAACTCAACTCAACTCAACTCAACTCAACTCAACTCAACTCAACTCAACTCAACTCAACTCAACTCAACTCAACTCAACTCAACTCAACTCAACTCAACTCAACTCAACTCAACTCAACTCAACTCAACTCAACTCAACTCAACTCAACTCAACTCAACTCAACTCAACTCAACTCAACTCAACTCAACTCAACTCAACTCAACTCAACTCAACTCAACTCAACTCAACTCAACTCAACTCAACTCAACTCAACTCAACTCAACTCAACTCAACTCAACTCAACTCAACTCAACTCAACTCAACTCAACTCAACTCAACTCAACTCAACTCAACTCAACTCAACTCAACTCAACTCAACTCAACTCAACTCAACTCAACTCAACTCAACTCAACTCAACTCAACTCAACTCAACTCAACTCAACTCAACTCAACTCAACTCAACTCAACTCAACTCAACTCAACTCAACTCAACTCAACTCAACTCAACTCAACTCAACTCAACTCAACTCAACTCAACTCAACTCAACTCAACTCAACTCAACTCAACTCAACTCAACTCAACTCAACTCAACTCAACTCAACTCAACTCAACTCAACTCAACTCAACTCAACTCAACTCAACTCAACTCAACTCAACTCAACTCAACTCAACTCAACTCAACTCAACTCAACTCAACTCAACTCAACTCAACTCAACTCAACTCAACTCAACTCAACTCAACTCAACTCAACTCAACTCAACTCAACTCAACTCAACTCAACTCAACTCAACTCAACTCAACTCAACTCAACTCAACTCAACTCAACTCAACTCAACTCAACTCAACTCAACTCAACTCAACTCAACTCAACTCAACTCAACTCAACTCAACTCAACTCAACTCAACTCAACTCAACTCAACTCAACTCAACTCAACTCAACTCAACTCAACTCAACTCAACTCAACTCAACTCAACTCAACTCAACTCAACTCAACTCAACTCAACTCAACTCAACTCAACTCAACTCAACTCAACTCAACTCAACTCAACTCAACTCAACTCAACTCAACTCAACTCAACTCAACTCAACTCAACTCAACTCAACTCAACTCAACTCAACTCAACTCAACTCAACTCAACTCAACTCAACTCAACTCAACTCAACTCAACTCAACTCAACTCAACTCAACTCAACTCAACTCAACTCAACTCAACTCAACTCAACTCAACTCAACTCAACTCAACTCAACTCAACTCAACTCAACTCAACTCAACTCAACTCAACTCAACTCAACTCAACTCAACTCAACTCAACTCAACTCAACTCAACTCAACTCAACTCAACTCAACTCAACTCAACTCAACTCAACTCAACTCAACTCAACTCAACTCAACTCAACTCAACTCAACTCAACTCAACTCAACTCAACTCAACTCAACTCAACTCAACTCAACTCAACTCAACTCAACTCAACTCAACTCAACTCAACTCAACTCAACTCAACTCAACTCAACTCAACTCAACTCAACTCAACTCAACTCAACTCAACTCAACTCAACTCAACTCAACTCAACTCAACTCAACTCAACTCAACTCAACTCAACTCAACTCAACTCAACTCAACTCAACTCAACTCAACTCAACTCAACTCAACTCAACTCAACTCAACTCAACTCAACTCAACTCAACTCAACTCAACTCAACTCAACTCAACTCAACTCAACTCAACTCAACTCAACTCAACTCAACTCAACTCAACTCAACTCAACTCAACTCAACTCAACTCAACTCAACTCAACTCAACTCAACTCAACTCAACTCAACTCAACTCAACTCAACTCAACTCAACTCAACTCAACTCAACTCAACTCAACTCAACTCAACTCAACTCAACTCAACTCAACTCAACTCAACTCAACTCAACTCAACTCAACTCAACTCAACTCAACTCAACTCAACTCAACTCAACTCAACTCAACTCAACTCAACTCAACTCAACTCAACTCAACTCAACTCAACTCAACTCAACTCAACTCAACTCAACTCAACTCAACTCAACTCAACTCAACTCAACTCAACTCAACTCAACTCAACTCAACTCAACTCAACTTGATTGGCTTTTGCGCTAACTAAAATCCATTGCGTAAACTTATTTGCTTACAATATGCTCGTCCTTCAAAAAATATTCTATTACAAACCTGAACAGCACAAATATGGCATGGCTTCCTTTCAAAGGATACAAAACATAAACCAATGAGTGTGTGTGTAGCACCGGTGCACTGAAATATACACAAACGGAAGTGGTATTATTTAAAAACAAACTAGCACTTGACCCAATTTAATCCACCAAAAGTTCAACTATGCTCAACCCTTTTCTCTTTCTCTTTGCATACAACTAATGCACACATGCATAAATAAGAACAGCAACAGTTGCACTGCGCCACAAAAGTAATGGATACACCCACCAAAATGATTTAACAAAAAAAAAAATATATAAACTATATGCTATACGTACTTGTATTCGTAGTTAATAGAATTGGTAGAATGTTTATTATTGTTTTGGTATATTTTTTCCGCACTTTGGTTCGTTATGGTCTTTATTGATTTACGCGCAGTGCTTTTCCCTACGTAATATTTCAAGACAGACGAACTATGGGTAGAATGAAGGGCAAAAGGAAATATTGCAGATGTTTATATATATTCTACTACCATGTGTGCGCGTGTGCTTGAGAGTGCATAAATATGTGTTTGTGTGTTGCTTCGTTAAAAGCGATGCTTTGCAAAAATTCAATTTTCCAATTTCGCACATATGTATGTCAGGTCACATGTATGTATGCATGTGTATTTATTACTTTTTCTATTTTATAATACTCCCGCTTCATAAATGCCCGCAGCAGCAGAAGCTAAACAGAGATATATGTATATGTATGTTGCATGTACCCGTATAGTTCATAATATAGCATCCCCAAAGCAATTTCCGCTTGTCTCGTTGCTATTTTGCATATTATTGAAATAAAATTTTTTAAACTTGTTGTTTCTTAATACAGTTAGTAGCGTATCAGTAGTAGGTAGTTACATATTTACCGACATATATACATATCTGCATATGTGTATACATACATACATACATGTATTGGACAGGAAGTGAAAGTAAGAACGAGCTGTCGGTGTGCCACTCAACGCCTCCAACACTGTGCTGATTGAAAAAGTCTTCGCATGCACTTTTCATTCAAATCTTGTTTTCAACGTATGTATCTACCAGGGTAGCCAATATTTTATTTTGCCTTTGGAAATGCGACATTAAGTCGTATACCGTCTGTCATTCCACGCTACTAGAAGACATCGGCGCATCCCAGAAGGACTAAAACGGTGCTCGGCGAATTATATGATTGTTCGGCAGTCATCAGGAACCTTTCGAGATCAAACATCAGAACGAAGGGAAATTAGGCAAGGGATTCCCAAGGGTGGTGTACTCTTTACCTACTGTTCAACTTCTACATCTTGAAGCTTCCTCTACCACAGGAGGCACTTTCCCTGATCTCATACGCTGACAGCTGTTCTATATTGGCATTTTGGAATGAAATTAATGAGCTCTGCTCGAAAGTGAACGGCTTACTTTCCGAACTCGCTTCGTCACTGCACGGACCTTACCCCTTTTGCAGACGAAATCCAAGGCGACCCTCTCCACCACCTGGATGAAGAAGGCCAGGCTTCAGGTAGGCATTTCCGACGGTTAGCAACCCCGAAAATATTAGGGTTTACAGCTAGCTTTCCCTCTCCGCGCACACAACCGCAATTTTCAACAAAGTGCAGAGCCGCAACAAGTTCCCTACGTGTCTCGCCGGCAGCACCTGTGACAAAGACAAATAACCGTTTTTGACTACATACAAGACAATTGGCTTGCCAGCTGTGCCTGTTTGTGCGCCACGGACTAGTTGGACGTAGTGTACAGAGCTGCAAACTTGTCAGAACGCCGCAGTCCGGAGAGCGGCAGGATGGCTTCTGATGTTGCCTGAGCATCATCTCCATAACGAGGCCCAAAATCCCCCTGTATGGGAGCATAACCAAATGCAGAGCAGCCAGTTTTTGGTGTGATGCCATAGATATTAGCATCAAAACAGGCCCTTGCTCTACTTGCGAGGTACTGGCAACTGATAAACGACATTCGCAGAAAGTTGCTCACCACTTACCACAAGTCTCGACCAATGAATGCCACGGAGCTTCAACAGTCACGCGAGAACGGCGCTACTCAGGCCCAATTACTTACTGTAAGGATATTGTAGCCACTTGATAAGCTACTTATTCAAACTCGTGTCCGATATTCACAATAAGTGTACGGCATGTGGAGACTCTCACCACGACACACACCACCTCTTCACATGTCAGCTCAATCCCTTTTATCAAATACCCCTCTTCCTCGTGTCCAATCTCGTCGAAAGAGCTCCTTACTTGGCCCTCCCATTAGTTGAACTTGACGACAACGATCGATGGACAAACCGACTTAAGCGAGGCTTAGTAGTTCTGCAAAAACAACAGCAACAGCGAGCAGTTAATGAAGACATATTTAGCACTATACGATACGATAGTAGTCCACGTGACCATAGTAGGGTTATGTTTTCGTGCACACGGACAGACAGACGTACGGTCAGGCATGGCTAAATTAGCTTCTTTATCTATCTCGATTAGTTATGTGAACAACGTCATAATACCCTTGTTCACAAGTGCGCTCAGGTATACTAAAAACAAAAAAAACACCAACATTTAAATTTGTTTTAATTTAGGTAATTATAATTTTAGGTTTTAAATTACATAGCATACTGTGGAATTCAAATTAGTTTCACTAGTTTCATCACCCACTGTATGCTTCCTATCAAAGTCAATGGCTAAGTGAAACACTAGACTAAAAAACAAAACACACTAGTCTGTATATATAGGTATATAGGTATAAGTAGTCCTCTCCGATTCTCCTCAGCTGTTCGAATTCGCTGCTATCTCGCCAACTCTCAACGAGCGCCTGGGGTTTTTCAGTGCCTGTGGGAGCATAAATAATTTCTCATTTTTGTAGTTCTCTATTTTGCCTCAGCAAAATACATACCGTCACCTGAAATGGAAAAAGGCGTAAGTCACAACATCGTAACTGAAATGGAAAAAGACGTAACCAATATTTTTTAATTTTTGTTCATAAAATGATGTGAGAGTTGTAATTCGACAAAATCCATCATATCAATCAAAAACTGAATTTTGAACTTTTTACTTGTTATGACTTTTTGTATTTCAGCGACGATGATTGTTACGTATTTTTGCATTTCAGAAGACGATACAGTATCCTTAGTACATCCACCCTCAGAATGCCACATTATAAGTTATGCTTTAGTTTTTTTTTTTTTATGCCATTTAGTGATGCCACATCGCCACCGAGTCATCGCTGCCGTAGAGCACAGCACTCGCTAAGATGACATACTGCATCTGCCTTCACCTCCTTTTGCATAAAATTTACAAAACTGCCTCGAGTGTGAGCGCAGAATTCAATTTACCACGAATAAACTAAACAGTTGGGAAAAGCGAAAAGTTTCAATTTATTTTCGCTGGTAGTTTCCACATTCCCACTTTCGCTTGCTAAAATCTAAGTATAATCTTCTTCTTTAAACTTTTCACGGTTAGGGAACCTTATTTAATCGTTAAATCAGCACAACTTCAAACAATACGTAAGTACGAAGGCAAGGCGGAAATCATCTTTGCCTAACACTTGTTAGTTGTAGGTGTGTATATGTGTATGTGTGTGTGTGTCTGTGATATTGGTGCTGCACGGTGGTGGCATTAGTATTGTGCTTATCTGACGTACCTCCAGTTGTTGCTTCTCACTGACAATGGGTAGACTAGCTAATTTAATGTTTCAGTGTAGAAGTGTTTTTGTTGGGTCCTTTTAATATAAAGAATGTTGAAAGTTATTGATAGGAAAAGGCGAGAGGCATCAATTTAAATACAGAGAAGATGATTGTTGCCGTGCGAGTTCAACTACACGGAAAATAAACTATCAAATGGAGAGAACACTAGTCGTATATATAAAGTAAAGTTGCAAAAATGATATAACACATTTACGTAAAAACCACAAAATTTTTACAATTTGTTTAAACGTATATGGAGCATGTTAAGAGTTATGGTCAAAAATATGAATACCTCTTATAACAAAAAAACAGCAGCAAAGGAAGGTCTACATATGAGAAAATACAACAACAAATAGAAACTCCACATATAAGGAAAAAGCAACAACAAATAAAATAATTCTTTTTACTGTGTGTATTACAATTTGGATAACAGCTTACACTTTTGATATGAGGTTTAAGGAAACTTTATGGAAAATATTTTGAAGAGGGTTGCCATATGTTTCAAAATTTTAAATCGATTAAATTGATAAGATAAACAATATATTATAGCAATATGGGTATAAAACCAAAGCGGCTCAAAAAAGCTAAATTTCCAAATTTTTTTTGAGAGTATTACCATCTGTTTGTAAAATTTAATTCAACTTAAATGATAAGGTGAGGTAAATTTTGCAATAGGGATGTCAAAATAAAGTGGTTTAAGAAAGCTTGATTCAGAAAATATTTCTAAACAGGTTTGGCACTTGTTTTCAACATTTAATTAAATTAAATTTATAAGATATATTATATATTACAGTTTTGGTATCACACGAAAGGTACTTAAGGAACGTTTATTAATTCTTTCTTAATTTTTTAATTTTCATTGGAATGCCAGGAAAGGCATGCCATGGGTCTACTTGCCCATTGCGATTCGAAAGCCGACAAGGACTTAAGCTCTGATTATGGAAACTTAACGTATCTTACAGGCTGTTCCTTAAACATTTTCTTTAATGGATTTTGCTTATATTTGGACAGGTGAAACTTAACGTAACTTAATTCCTCGGCGAAGTCTGCCTCATTTTGATTTTCTAAGTTCTAAGTTACGAATACAAATTTATAGCGTTAAGTATTCAAATCCGAATTATTTGCTTTTCGAATCGCAATACAGAGTGAACCCGCTGACATAGTAGGTCGGCGAAGTTAACCAAATTAGCGGCGAGCTACCTCACATGAACCCACACCGACGACCGGTGGCGACCGAAAATGATAATAGGCGTGTTGGTATGTCCGAATTACCTTCAAGGGAGACTGAAAATTAACGGAAAGTGGATATAAGTTCTCCTCTGATTTTCATATTTCCATTTTATTAGATTGAGCAACAGCAAGGCGTGGTCAGGTACCTGTTTTGGTTTATATAATTCCTGAGCAAGAGTTTGAAGAAGATTTACAGGGTTTTACGCATTGGCGACGGCGAGTTGCATAGACGATGAAACCATGAGCTTTAAAACGGTATCGATATAGTGCAGCGAATAGAAATATAGTAGCTCGGCTGGGTTGGCCATGTCGTTCGAATAAACACCGACGCTCTAACTCTTGAAAGTATTCAACTTGAACCACGCTGGTGGGAGCAGAGGAATGACCAAGTGGAGAAGGACTTGGCTAAAGTTTCCGATTTTTGATAAAAACAAAACAAAACAAACTTATTGATTGTTTAAGCATTAAAAATAAAAGCCAACCTTCATTTACAAACTTTAACACTAAAAAAAATCCTTTTTAATGCTCAAAATATAATAGAAATAACAAAATTACAGTTTTTAAAAGAACCCTGCAAACCAAAGTTCTTTAGGGGTATCTCATTTATGTAACATTTTTTTTACGAATCTTCAAAGAAATTTATATGAAGTGGTTGACATGAACTCGTAAAGAAATTTTTGTAAGAAAAATAATGAAAGTTCTGAGAAAATTCTGCAAGAAATTCTTCACAAAGCAGCACTATTTTCATTCCATTACAGATTTTCTTAAATACATTTTTTCAGTGTTTTGATATGACTCTTACATATCGTTCTTTACTTCATATCCCAACTCCTTAATGTAAGCGCAAACTTCTTCGTACCATCGTACCTATCATCGCCCTTTCTTATCTATGCCATTATCACTTGACACGCGCGGAACGAAATGACCTGTTAATAGAAGAATTTCTCCAATTTTCCACAAAATCTTTTCGAACTTACCACATGCTGCTGGAAAATAAAATAATGCAGCGCGGCAGGGCACATCAGCGCGCGTCGCTTGCTAAGAGATAAGGGAGATAAGTGGCGCGTAAGCACTTTACCATGACTTAGTTGTTTGCTGTGTTTCTTTTTTCACCTTTGCCTACGTTAAACATTTAACACTTTTCACCCTCATCAACGCCATCACCAACATCAAGGCTACGACGTAGCATTGGCTAGAGCTAAAATAGCAAGTTGCTGGTAAGAAGAAAGTACATAGATACGTTTGTATGTATATAGCTGCTTTTGCGTAAAACAGTGACCCCTTTTTGTCTACCCATACGCCAACTTCTGGCAAGGCTACGACGCTGGATGGGTTCATCATTGCTTGCTAGTACATGAATTTTTACATTCGTTGCACTTGCAAGCGCTTATAACAAACGTTGCGTTAAATGTAAATCGGAAGCAGCCGAAAAGTGATAGACATAAGGAAAAATAACGCGAAGAGCATATATTTTATGGATAGGCGTATGACTAAATATGTACTGTACTCACAAAAACAAAAAATGAATATAGGGAACTATTATGCGTAGTGTTCCTGCATTTTAATTACATGAAACGCTGGTTTCACATCGCAATTTTTACATATTTCGTAGGAAAATCTCAATTCGTGAGCTTCTCATGATATAAGACGAATGGAGCAACACATTTTGTTATTGAAAAATATTTCACAATTCTGGTCCATTCTCAACTTGGGACCATACTAACGTTCTCCAAGAACGACAAATGCAGTCGTCGTGAAAAAGATTAAAATATAGCGATGGTCTTCTGCAATAACGACACAACTCAAAATTTCATATATTTAAGTAGAGCCAATTAAGGATTTTGTGTTTCATAATTTAGCAAAAATATGTCTTGGAACGGAATTATTTATTACTATTTGCAGTCATTCTGCAGGGGAAATTTGTATGCTTTCAAATTGTGACTTTTTCTAAAGATTTAGTAGGTGTTCGGATGAAAAAATACGAAATAAGTAACAACTCGTAAGTAGTTAAACGAAAAAAAAAAATTACATTTGTATTGCTGAACAACGGCATAAAACGAAAAGTATCGTTATTTCCCATAAAAAAATTACTAAATGTCTTACTGAAACTATGAAATGAAGAACGGCACAATCGCGAAAAGTGTCGTTATTTCACATAAAAGCATGACTAACCTATCGAGAGTTTTTGACTTATGCCAATATTCAAGATAAATGTGAGGCATGTGCCATTGTTCAGTAGTAAGGGTTGGCTCCTTCGGTTTTGTGACAAATGGCATGGATTGGTTAACAACTAAGCCTGTTTCGATTTGCCACAGAAAAATATGTTTATTTAGAAACCTAAACGGCTATATAACTCAAAAACATGGAATTTTAAGTTATGCCGTTATTGCACAACACACAGGCAACTATCAGGATTGGCAGCACGAAGTAAGAAGGCTGGCAGGGGTTCGTGCGAAGAGCTTAGGGCCACAAATTAGGTATCAAGGCTTCGAAAAAATACTGAATAGAACTGATGAGGCTTTGAGTAATATTTGTACGGTAGACTGCTCTTGGACATTTTCTTTCTACTGATCTCTTGAGATAAACTTTTCATGTAGTACTAATCAAACTGCTAGAGAGAATATGCTTTAAATATTGTAGATAGGTTGAAGGTAGCTTTGGCTACCAATTCCTCCGATCCATTCAAAATGCAGCGTAACCGGATGGCGCACAGTACGGTTGAAACCCAAAAGTGCGGAAAAAATGGAAGCTTTAAATAAATGGTTCGAAATTTCATACTGGGCGGTATTCGGCGGAATTGTAAAATATAAAATGGCGGATCCAATATGGCGTTGGTAAATTTCGAACTATTTAAATAGATTTCTAAGAAAGATTTTGAGCATGCAGTTTTATAGTTTTTACGAGTATTGTCACAAAGTGCAAGTTTGAAGTAGCTAGGACATACCGTTGATTTTTGAAATTTTCTTTTGCTGAAAGTGCCAGTCATTTTTTTCCATATAAAGTATATTCGATGATATGAAGCAACATCTTCAACAAAAAATAATAATCCAAAAATTAGTCGTAGGTCTCAGCTACTTTAAACTTGCCCTTTATTATATTTAAATTAAATGGGCTACAAAGCTCCTAACTCAACATTTTTCTGTGAAATCTAAATTAAAAAGTCCGAGATTTTTACATACAAGTAAAATGAAATCCTCTTTACTCTTGTTAGTTTAATTTTTTTAATGACTTCATACCAACATAAGCATTTTCGCTGTATGAAAACTATATAAACTATATAGCCGGTTTATCGGTTTTTATTCTTAATTTCAAACTGGGGAACCGGTTTTTTTCAAATTACAATCCGCGGTTCACGGATTGTTGCGGCTGTAGTGGCTCCCAAGTTACACTCAGATAACAATTAGCGCATATTTAGTAGCACCATTTTGTCGCCTATTTACTTTTTCTTTCTTTTTTTAAAGAGTCCCGGTTAATACAATGTGCCTCTTCTTGGCATTCGCTCATAGCGAGAACTAATATTATATATACCTAACTCCACATCTGTCATGTTATGCGCATTTTTAATACAAACAAAATAATGTTTAAATATATATCTTTGCTGGTATTAGCAAAGCCTGAATGCAGTTTACTGCATGGCCTTTTTCTGCTTCGTAGCTGTACTGAACTGTGAAAGCTGTGGTACAAAAACCTAATCAGAAGTGAGATTTTTCTGTTCGTAATAATATTACATTTAAAATATTTAACATGAAGCTCTTATCTCTAAAAATCCACCTCATTCTCACTTTATTTGCATTCAAATTATTTCTAAAAATGTAATTGATTAAAAAACAACGAAAGAGGAAGCTTAATTGACACACAAAAGCACAAACACAAACACGAATTTTATCACAAAGGATTGCAAAAGGTAGTTTAAAACAAACTTTGCAAAAAAAAAACTTGTTTAATAGTTTTCTGCTTTGACTTACCAACAACTTGCATAATACCCGTGGCGGTGGCAGTTGAGAAAAGTGGCGCATCGGCTGTCACTTCGCAGGAGAAGTTGCCGGACAAACCGAAACCCACATTGCGGATGAGCACTTGCGTTGCATTCGAATTGGTCACCTGTGGAGACAAATGAAATATTGTGAAAATTTTTGGTATAATTACACGAAAAGAAGTGCTACGCAGGCAGAATATAACTGTAAAAGTAGCTTAAATAAATTAGTAAAAAATAAATTAAAATTTTAAGCAAAAATTTTTAACATAATACCAGCTACTAAAAAACTTACGAATACGCAATCACACAAAACCTAACAAAAAAAAAAAATACTATAAACGCAATGGTATTTTAAATAAATGCATTATTCGCTAGGTCGCTAGCGCTTCACACAAAGGGGCAAATGCAATTTCTACCTAATAAACTTTCCGTCTGCTGAGCAATAAAACTCTTGACTATTCTAAAATGGTGGCGCAATTTGCTGCTATGCTGCCGACTAATTACAAATCAAATTTATATGCAAAAGAAATACTTAGAATCGTGAAAGCGCTCAGAAAGCTGAACTGAAAAGTAAAGTTCAATGTTGGTCTAACCGAAGGTGCAGATGTTGGTGAAATTTTTTTGATATTTTTTATTTTTTTTTTTTTTTTTTTTGGAATTGGCAACTGTAAATTACTCTGGGCACAATTCTACCAGCATTACTCACAAAAAGCACTTAAGTTTATTAAATCATTCAAACCGCAGCGCCATAAAAAGTAAATTGTTGGTAAAGTTTGCAATAGTAGTTGAGGACTGTGAACTTTCTGTTTTCTGTTTACCACCGCTTGCCTTCACTAAGGGGTTATTTTTGCCAACTGTTTTTGTTGCAACTGCTTTAAGTGTTTTTGAGAGATCTAGTTGGCAACCTTAAATTTCATTCTCGAAATCGACAGTTGGCAGCAGCATCGTAATTTTCCAGTAGAGAATAGCATTCAGGGTCATTTTACACAAAAGCGAAGTTGTTGAGGCGAAATTACAAAATTTTTCAATATTACAAAGAAAACTGCAAGCAGTTGTAAACATTTCTGAGAAGCTATTACGGATTATAGTATATGTAAGTAGCTATGAAGTAACACTTGGGCTTAATTCTCCTTGAGCATTTTTACCGGATTATAAAATAAGTGAATGCATTTTCTTTTGCTTATTAATGCGAATATAGCAGTTTCAAGCAAAATATCGTTTTCCTGCTTAAAATTATCAAGAGCATAAATAAGTGGTGCTATAATCTGTTTATACAAAATAAATAAGAGGAATGAAGCGGCTTCTGGGTCTCATGAGTTACTTTGTCCACGTGTTGGCGATAACTAACAGTGCTACAACAGTAATCATGTGTCTCCACTATAGTAAATTGGTGCAGTGCACATATTTCTGACGACAGCGCTGGATTTAGTTATTAAACGTGAGCCGCTTTACCTAAAGAAGCAGGCTACCAAAAGAACGCTACTAAATTTTGCTAAAGATTTATTAAAAAAAGAGGAAGTTCATAACCTCCATCATCTATTCTATATCAATAGTTTCGAGATGTAACAAAAGGGAAAGCATAGTTTTTATTTTTTTAAAGATTTAACATAGACGTTTGCGTTTTCTTTGCATTGAGAAAGAGCCTGCTCGAAAATTGCAGGAATCTTTGGACCCAGAACCAAGATGGGAAATATGCGAGCTTAATTCTGCCATAAATATAGGTCGTCCTCCTTCTCTTTTATCAAGTAAAATAAAATCGCCCTTGGTCCTTGAGTACATTTACAAACTTAACTTGCTTAGTGGATACAACGAAACCCAGCTAGCCTTTTTACCAGGCCACAAGTGAATAGAGGGAAATGTAAAAGTGTTCCCAGCGTAAATAGAAACTTGGAATACTAACAGAATATTAATAGTTATTCATACACGACTCTGCATAGTGTGGGGTAACCGGCATAAGCTGGCTTTTACGACTCAGTCAATGAGGCATCATCGTAGAATACTTGGGAGGCTTTATGGGCACAGTCTGAGTACACTCACTCCATACCTCAGACATTTTTTGTTTACTTTATGAGAGACTAGGTTTTACAAGAATTATTTTGAAAAAAATTGAGGGTACAACAGACCTCTGGACTGCGATGCATACCTCGCATTAATACCTATCAACTTATATAGGTATCTATAAATATTTTATCACAATTAGGCGGTGCTATGACTATATTTATACAAAAAATAATGGGCCGTATGCATAAAACTAAGCAATTGCTTTATCTTAAAGGCTCATGCCTTTCACCGAAATTCATTTGAACAAATTGAGTAAAAGGTCTGAAATGTTAAGAAAAAGCATTTGCTTAAATTTTATGCATGCGGCCCAATGGGATGAGGGCGTGAACTCTAAACTCTTCTACTACATATTATACAGGCTTAGATAGATAGATAGATAGATATTGTAATGAGGTGTGCACTGCGTTCTGGCGATCTATTGTGCCCTAAACACTTCTTCTTAGCCAAGATATCTCGGAATGTTCAATAGCACCTTCGGCGGTTGGGCCACAACAAGCCTAGACTGCTCTCACGTCGTCTGCAGACTGCATGATACTGAGCTAGTCGAGTCGCAGAACTTGCAAAGATCATTAGACCGTTTCCCCAGCTTGTGTAGGTGACCCCTTAGCAAAACAGGCCTCGTAACTTGATGTTATTTTTTCTGCCAAGGGAGGTTAGCTTCTCAATGCGCCGAAGGACTAACAATGATATTACTTCATAGGATAGAAAAGCTTCTGTCCCCTGTAATCATTATAGTCTCCGCATATAGATGACGAGGATTGTTGCATGGAAGATGTTTGAAAATTTTCCCATAGGAACAAATAATCTGGCCAAAGGATTCCAGCTCCTTCACTATCCGCGATGTTCGAGCCATCTATGTGTCAGTGCAGTATGCAACCCTGAAGTAGACCCTTGAAGTCAGAGAAACTCAAATACTATGGTTCTACCTATGTCTTCTCTGGGGAACAGAGCTACTGGGATTTTCCTGCCAAAGTCTTGCATACCATTAAAACTTTCGTGGCCTTGGAGGTGATCGCGTACACATTTTTCATTCATAGAAGTTTCGTCTGGGATTATGTCTCTCATACCCGGCAGGGCTCTTTTCCTAGTAATTGGAATTATTACGGTTTTGGCTTAACTTGGCACACCATCCTTTTCTTTATCTTTAACATCTTTAAATAAATAACGCTGAGGGTGCTCACAAACTTTCGGTCTGAACTTTTAAGGTCATGCAGACTTTGCTAGCGGGTGATTCCTTTTACCCACCTTCGGGTAAAAGATTACTCTCACGCTCTCCGCTACACCTGTGGAACGTAAGCTTCCGCAAGACTGCTTTTCATTATGTCCGCTAGGTTTGGTATTCGATTCTCTCCACCCTGCTGCATCATGACTGGCCGGATGCCATCTACCCCTGGGACCTTATAGCGTTCAAACGAGCCGAACGCCCATCTGTTTGAATTCTATTTTTAATCTACTTCTTGTCAGTTTCCAGTCACATGGTCGCGGTGTAGTTCGGCGGACCTGCGGCTGCAGTGCCAAGCTAGTGGCCTCCGGGAAGTGTGTTGTAAGCAAAGTGGTTTCTCTCTCATATTTACTTCTGGTTTGGGTGCCATCATTCTTATAGGCATTCACGTCGCACTTTCACGTTTCTATTTTTAGTAAAAACAGATTTCCCGAATATTTGGACTCATGCGCCACCTAGCGGACCAAAATATTACCTATGACCCCGCCGCGTGTCAGAGGAATATACTGTTTAAATTTAGTTGAAATTAGTTTTAACTTTCAAGCCAAGTTTTTACAAAGATAACAGCTACATTTTTATATATATAGAATGTACTTTTTTCATAAAATGCCCCATTTTGCCGCATATATGTACGTTCATATATGCAGTTGTATTGTGCACACAAACCAAAATATAAATGTATTCAAAAAATTGCCTTCACCAAGCTGTTTATCACCGGCAGCATACCTAATAACAAAAACCCAGTCGACCAACTTGTTAGTGAAACAGCTAAAGTAGCGTTGGATGAAAACGAGAAGAGGCGGGATGGGAAAGAGCTAACCGCATAACTTGAATGTGGTAAAATTGGAATCGGTAAAATGGTGGACAGATGCAAATGCAGTTGCCATTGTCAACCGTTGCTGGTGTATCTCTGCGGTGGTGCAGGAGTGTCACCACCCTTGTCTTACACTTCTACATAGTATTCTAGCGAAAGAGGGGACTGTGACAAGCAGCTGTAGAGTTACGCGAAAGGCTTAAATAGGTAACGGAATGTGCAAACTTTTTCAATAATCTACCTGCGGAAAGTTACTCCAAAGCAGTGGTACACTACAGAGCGCAAACGTTTTAGGCATGCCTGCCATTCCCATTTTTTTGTCGCGCTGTGGGTTTAAGTTCCTTTGCTGCCGTACGGCTGACTTGCACCTCACGCGGTTGAACGATGAACCGAAAATATTTTATACAGGTAATACCAACTTCGCCCGTGGGCGAAGCAAATACGCAGCGGCATGCATTTGTAGGCATGCACATTAGGGTGGTCCTTAAATTTTTACATCAGATTTCCTAAGCCTCAACGCCTACGTCGATGCTGCTATAGTCGAAGATATCACTTATAAATTTTGGTTGCACACACACATATAACCGACTCCACTGGGAACCAAAATTTATATGTATGTGACGTCTTCGACTATGGTTGTATCGTTTTTGGGTGTAAGGTGAAAAAAAAAATCAATCAATCTGAAATTGGGAACAAAATTTATATGTGATATCTGTGACCGTGCTGAGACTGAAAAAAATCGCTCATTTGATTTTTTTTAAGGACCACCCTAATGCACATACGAGTATTAACATATATACCTAGACTTATATACAAACAATGGCAGGCGCTAACACCACATGCTGCTAAATTTAAATGAAAAGTTTTCATTGCAAAAAGCTGCAGATATATTTTTGCTATGGCCTGGTATCAGTTTATTTGTGCGTATGCGCATGCTACTCTCGGTATTGGCGCGGCAAAAAAAACCATTCATATAGCGTGGAAGGCAGCAGTGGCTATGGCACTGTGGTGTGGCTATGCGGTATGGTAACCACAACACGAATGTATCTATGTGCATGACTGGTGGGTGGAATGACAAATTCAACGCCTAGCAATAAAGTCAAGTTAAAATGCCGGGTCAGTTTTTCGCTTGCAAACATGTGTATGTGTGTGCATACCTGATATCAGCGCCAGCAGCTAAACACAGCTCTCGCTAAAGGCGCCTGTTCTGCAAAAACGCAGTGAAAATGCACAAATATTCGTTGAGCTTGCTGCTTTTTCTCGGTTTTTTTTTTCTTCTTGATTTTGTCAAAGTCCATGGAAATATTGCAACTATCCTGAAATTCCGGCATTTTGGGGCGTTTGTATGCACCTGCGAGCTCACTTTTTGCATAACTGATCGGTTGGCTACGCTGTTGCACGAACTTCATTTTTCACATTCCACACTCCACTTCGCTTACTTTTCTCTTTGCGGTTTTTCATCCACCTACTCGCTAACGAACTCACGTTGTTGCTCATTTGTAAGCCATTCCTGCTCTAAGCAATTAAAGTTACTCATACGCAATGTTTACCGAATGAAATTCCGATATACATACAAATAATATCACGATGGGCTTGTAAAATGTTTAAGGCTAAAGTTTTTAACTATCCAATTTGCTTTTGAATTCCTGTACTGTTATTAAAATCGAGGGAATTTTAGCCAAAAGTGTACATCTTTTATGGAATGAATTAAAATGTAAATCCACTATTCTTCATATTTGGTGACTACGACCAAAATTCTCGCTAATTTTGCCGCAAGATTTTCCACCTCGACGTTTACTAGCAGCAAGTTCAGCTTAATTTCTAAAGCAGCCATTGGAGTTGCCCTCAGTACTTCGTTATGCAGCGATCTGTCCAACGTTATATCTTTCCCTCGTTCCCCAAAACTCCCATAAATTAGAGTGTTGCTCTCCATGTATCACCAATGCGTACAGCGCGCCGCTTGCCTTGTTTGGCAATGTTCATATTCTCCCTCAAGGTACTTTGTGTAGGCTTTAATAGTCACTTTCGGATGATTTTATTTTGAGAAGTACCATGTCCATGTACTCCGCATTTATTCTAATATATATACATATCCCTGAGACAATTATTCATCCCATTGCTAATGTTGTCTAGCTACCTTCCAGTAGCAAGACAAGAGACGATAGCATTCCCCCGTTTAGCATATCTTTACATGCTTCTTTGGTTAGCTCATCCTTATTAGGTTAGGTTAGATTAGAGCGGCTGCCACCGCGAAGACTACGGAGCACACGTAGGTTGGAAAATCCCCATTGTGATACCACTGTCCGAAGCCATTTGTTTCTTTCCCCTTCTTAGTAATTTAACAAACTAGTGCGTTGTATATAGCACAAAAAGTCGAGAACATTCTGTGAGTTCAGGTCCGCTAAACCATCTAAAAAGTGTTTTTTGAATAATTGGTTGCACGTGTGGGCCAAGACGGGGAAATGGCAAAGATAACGTTCGATGCTCGCCTCCTACCATCTCCTCGTTTCTACAAATACGACAAAAATTGTTGGTGGGGTATCCTATCCGCGTGTGCCCATAAGGCACTGTCTACCTAGAAAAAATTCAGCAATATATAATTTGGTTATAGTTACATTATTTAGTTATAAATAGTTACCAAATCATGTGTTGAGAGCAGATATCGAAAATACATTGTAACTTTTTCTATCATTAACCATTTATTTTTTACTTTTTGTGATATATCATTGTGAAAGCGTTTTATGCGAGGGAGCTTACGGTTAATGACTGTGAGAAATGGAATCGCTAATGAAAATAAAGGCCTACCGCAGTTATGTATGCAACATCAAATCAAATAAAAGTCTGACCAATGCAGGTAAGCGAAAACCTTGCTATATAAGTTATTGTGAGTGATTTATTTTTTATAAAAAGAAATAAATGGCAATTTATGACACCGCAATAAATGGGCCGGTTATTTTCGGTCTCTGGTTGAGAGAAATATTTGTCCGGTGATTTAACCCGACTACTAATCTCAGCGGAGAGCGGTCCAGCCGAGTGAGAGCTATGGATCGCCAAGTTTTGCAGGTGGTTTCCACCATGAATTCGAATTTTGATCAGAATTTTTTTTCAAATATTTCCGTCCCCTCCTTACCAGATCATTGTCTAAGCAGTTGTCAGGAATGTCTCTGTGTCCAGCGATCCATACAATTATCAAGAAACCTTTTGATGCCAGCAGGTTGAGAGTCTTCCTTCATTCTATGGCTACTTTGGACGTTGTTTCGTTAAATTAAAAGGTTTGATGGCAGTCTGGCTGTCAGATAAATATCTAATCATTTTCTGCCCGGAATCAAGTCACAAAATAGTTCGGCAGATAGGGAAATACATTTTAGGTTTAAGTAGGGATGATTTCTTCTTCTCCAAGTACTTTGAAAAGTATCGATTCATATATGTTTATCCTTATCAATGATGACTCCCCAGACCTCCGAGCTGGGACGATCTATTTTAGTCTGCGTGTGGATTGTTGAGTTTGTGCTCAGTGGTAAGCAACCATTTATATGCAACTGCGGCTGGAAGTTGTGATATTCCTTTTAGTTGGTCATAAAAGGCCCATCAGTTATTTCAGAAACCCTTTTTGCCTTGGTGAAAGACTTTTGGTTTCTTCTCAAAAGTAAGTCAATGAGTTTCTTTTAACACTTAGATCTAATTTAATATTGTTTTGCCCGTTCCTCCACCAAGGACTCTGTCTGCAGTTAAGCTTAGTGATTTCTGTATCGGATTCTATGTAGGAGTTCACAATAGCCGAAGTCAGACCTGGGGGGAGATTCTGTAACCAATTAAACCGGAGTTCTATTCCAAAACGAATCTGAATATAGACTGATAGTGAAAGTGCTTCATATACCTTCCGCGACATCTAGGACCTTTATCAATACGCTACCTCTGAATGCAGGAGATCTGTTTAAAATATCTAACCTTTTAGGGATGGCAGTAAAAGTGCAAAATCGCTGTACTAAGACTGTAATTCTAGTGTTTGAGTTCTAGGCGCATAATGATTAAGATCAAAACTATACTTAAGGGCATAACACAAGAATAAGCTGGACCGAGTTATGTGATTTTTACACTTACTTATATAACCAGTCTCTTAAATTTTTAATTTCCGCTCTTACGTAGAAGTATGCATATACACATGCATACGTGTTTACATACATATGTGTAAATGAGTAAAATGTGTATTCTATTTGAAAAAAATCCCGCCCTTCTTCAGCAAAAAATTCAACTTTAATTCCTTTTCGATGCCACAGGAAAATACCACAAAAATAGCAAAATAACAAGAAAAACTGCAAGCATACAGCTATAAATAATTTTTCTGTATATGCAACTAGCAACACATGCAGCTGCATACGTATGTTGAATGAAAAACTTAACCCTTCATCGAAATGAAGAAGCGCAATTAATAACTGATATATTTAACATGAAAACCATATATGTATATCATCGGCTGATGATTCGAAAACCTCTATCTCATAAAACGGCTGAGGAACATTCTATTTTAGAATTGCATTGAAGCACGCCCTATCTCGGAATTTCGCTCAGAAACGCCTATCTCAATATAAGTTCAATATATGTATCAACAGCTTAAATAGGGCGTTCTTGAACCAAATTTTTAGATAGGGCATTTTTGAATCGGCGCGTTTTTGAATCGGCAGCTGAGACAGAGCGATCTTTCACTCAGCCGTCTATATGTAATTTAATCAGAATAGCATACATAGATTGGAAAATTCGTATAGGTCTTAGGGACACTATACCTAATAACGTATAACATAACAAAAGTCCTCCCTGATTCCAGGTTGGCAAAAAATCTATCCAAGCTAAAGAGTAACCCATAGATAAATAAATAATCGATATTATTAAGCTGCGCATTCTACTGTGATCAGGGAATCTATTGCACCCTCTTGCCTTATACAACTACCTCGGCAGATTCTAGCTCACTTAGGAAATCCAATAGTTTTTTAGTGACATCGAGTGTAACTTTATTTCTTGGAGCTTTTCTACTCGTTTTCTCTTCACTTCATAGTTCTCCTTTTTCTCTGATAGTGTGTGTTCCTATTGCATAGAAAGGATCGTAACCAGTTGCTGCCTTGCTAAGAAGTCTGTCTACCTCTTCATTAGCTTCAATCACGACGTGGCCCGGAACCCAAAGAGGAAAAAACAAAGTTCCTTGCTGGTAAGCCTTTAATCTCCTCACGAATTCCAGAACCAATTGACAAGTGCGAACGGAATATCTCTTCATATCGGAATTTTTTCCCGACGGAGGTCAACCATACCGACTTCTAGGACCTTGCTTAACCATACATACCCAGGTATCACAATCCGAAAAGTTTAAGAAATTGTATCTTACAGCTTTATGTTTGCTATTATAGGGTTAAATGTCTTCATAAAAAACATACAAACATGTATATACATTAGGGTGGTCCAAACAAAGTAGAGTCGGAATTTTGATGCTCTTCCCCCCTAGGACTCTTCTATGCCGTAATATTGTATATCCCAATTTTTTCTTTAAATCAAAAAATATTTAGACGTTGCTCAAAGCGCTGAAAATTTTCTATATATTTTATATGTGAAAAATAAACAAATTTCAGTAGCAACGGTCTTGAAAATCAATATTTTCTGATCGGAAAATTTTGTTTCTCTTCAGTAGACTTCCAATAAAAATACCAATTTTTTTAATGAACCACTTTCTATTATTAACTATTTGTATAGGACCCCTAAAACCCTTAAAAAAATGCGATGGGGACCCATATAAAATCGCTGGTACTAAAAAATGGTATAATAAACCACTGAGTATAGTTATTGTAAGTCTTCTGCAGAGAAACAATGTTTTTTGTAAGAAAAATATTGATTTTCAAAAATTCTATACCATTTTACGAAAACTGTTGTTTGCGATATATTTTTTTGATTTCTAATTAAAAAACAGGGGTATAAATTTTTGTCGGCATAGAAGAATCCTTTGTGGCGAGAGCATTAATATTTCGACTTTACGTTTTCACATGCATTTTTGGACCACCCTAATATACATATGTACATGAGAGCAATATGTGTTCGTATCAAATGCAGATAAATTCATTGATATGATGCAAAAGCTCTGGCGCGCACACACACCTACCTTCACACATACACACATACATATTTATATACATACATGCAATCACACAAACAAAAAGAAGGAGCATAGTCAAATTTAATTGTCTGTATGTATACTCACATCGACGTGTATGCCGGGAAATGGAAAAACTTTCGTATTCGGAAATTCACCAGGTGTATAGCGATAGAACTCCAATTGGCCACGATAAAATTTGGCCGAGTAGAGGGGCGTCCCCTCCAAATCGTACAGGCAACGCACGATGGCATGTTGGCCGCGTCTGACCGCCGGTGGTTCGATGATTAAATTGACATTTCGCAGTGCGCCCTCCACAATTGCTGTCGTTGTTGTGGTTTGTGTGGTGCATGTTTTTGGTTGTTGTTGTTGTTGTTTTGGTTTTTATTTCCATAGTAGATAATACCGAGAAAGAGACAAACAAAATTGAAAAATGAAGATTAATAGGAGTATTAAAGTTGAAAAAGTTCCACGCATCACAATGAAAAAAGAAGCGAATATACATAATAGCGAAGCGTTTTTTCATATGAATTATTTTTTATTTTAATTTAAAACTTCACCTGCGTGAATGTTCAAATTTATCAGTTTTGAGTTATTTCAAATATACATATCGCTCGTTTGCCAGCAGAATGTCGTAAAACAAAAAAATATATTTAAATGTTTGAGCTAGAAATACAGACTTGGCTATCTTCGGATAAGGATGAATATTTTTTTTTATTTTAGCCACTATAGCAAGAAAATAATCACTATTTGATTGAAGCAATATCAAAATTATAGTTCTATGCCAGTTTTGCCTACCGAATTAAATATTGCAATATCTGTTACATTTTTAATATATATATTTTTATTTTTTAGTTGTTATTGATTTTTGTTCAGGCTGGCCAAAAAAATTAAAGGCTGTGTAATTTACATTTTTCGAGTTATGACGTTTTCCCTTAGAAACCAACGATTGCATTTAATCTAGCGTGACTCATATACACATTTTTTATTTAACTAATTCATTTATTTTACATTTGCATTCACAAATGTTTTTTGCAATCAATGTTAACCGCTGATACTTACATACGTACGAAATTCACGCCAATTCATAAGTTGCGTTTCGTTTTTGTCAGATTTATGGGTGATTAATAACGCAATTGATTTGTTTACACGCAGCTTAAAGAGCTAACATTTTAGTAAACCATTTTCTATATGTTGGACATAATATTTCTAAAAAAACGGCATTGTTTATGCGTAATTGACAGACATAAACTCAATTTGAAGGGATTACAATATTTCGAGCACGATGATCAGCATTTTTTCTTCTTTGGGTTAAATATTATTGTAGCAAAATATGCCAGGTTTAAGATAACACGTTGTATATTTTATCAAATAAAACACCTCTTTGAGGTAAAATTTGCGAGTGACGAAAGCTGAACTAGAAACACAAAATTTATGATATCAATTTCATGACGAAAATTATACGCATTTTTTAACTGCCTTTGAAATGTACGGAAAATCTTTTATATTCATACGAATCGTTGCAAATGTTCTGTTTTTTGTTTTGTGTTTCTAGCAGTAGACTAATTTTCACAACATTTCGAATAAATAAATAAAAAGATTTTCCGTATATAACAATTTTTATGAGCTTGAGGCCGTTTTTAGTGAAAACTTATTGTGGAAAAGCAACAATAATGTGAAAAAATGGTAGAAGTGATAGCTATTTCGGAAATCACCACATTTCCTTATCAGACTTCTTTCAGCAGGATTCGAACCGCCGATCACCACTGACTCAGCCAGTTGCCTACGCACTGTGCTAAGTTTGCCTTGTTAATTCTTATTGCTTATTTATATTTGCAAATGTTTTGTTTTAAATGTTTCTCTGCGATCACGAACTCCAAATTGACAAAACACGCTTAAAATCGCCTACTAAGGAAAACTGAGAAATCTCATTACTATTTATAGTCCATACTTTAGAAAACCTTGGTTTCATCAATTCCCCAGACCAAAAGCTGAAAATGTTGTACATTGTAAATATTGAAGCACCCTTTCATTGTACCACGGTTGAAATATAAAAAAATCAGGACTATTTGGAACAGTAAATTTCAGTTGTGCACACTGTGCTCCGATCCAGAAACCAAGTTTTTTTAACTTTTGTAAACGAAAAACAAAAATCATATGAGCTGGACCAGTACGATTTCCAAAACAAAAAAAAAAAAAAACAAAACAAATAATAAGATGTTTCTTCTTAGGAAAAAACTAACCTTTTCCAGAAAAACTGTCATATTTTTTGAAAATTATATTTAAAGTCTTTTAATGGTTTTTTTCTGTTTGGCACTAAAACATTTTGTCGATTTAGACCGAGATTAAGAACCCTCGCTAATTTGCGAAGTTGCTGCTATCATTTATACCCATCGCAGATAGATCCTTCAGCACTTAGACCTTCAATTGGGTTTATGGGCTCCCTTGCATTCGGAGTGAGAGTTTATGGACCCTTTAATGTATGTACTTGCATATGTCCTTTTGTATGGAAATATCGGCTGCATTGAAATTATGAATATCATCTACTCACCCTGTCGTAAGAATATATCAACACCAACAAATATTAATTCTTTTTTAAGCTAGGCATCTTAAATGCCCAAAGTTTGGTGAACATTTTAAAAAAAAAAAAAAAAAAAACAGAATGAAATTAAATTAAATTACTTAAAAAGTTTTTATGCCAGACATTGCGCAAACGAGTGGATAAGTAGTAGTGTCATGGCCATCGTCGAGTGAACGGCTCCAAAGCAGGCGTACTCGAGAGACTGAAAGCACATGCACACATGCATATATTAGCGATAAAAATTCTCCAAGTAGATTGCAAAATATTTATTTGCCGGCGTTTTTTTTGCTTAAATAAAAATGGAGCACTTCTGCAAAGTAACAAAAGCAAATACAAATGCAATACAAAGAGAAAAAAAAAGTAAATGTAGGCAGAGCAATAAAAGATATTCAAATGCGAAATTTCAAATAGGCAAACTTGCAACTGAATTTATTTCACTGTATGTATGTATATGTTTGCACAAATAACTGAAATGCATGATTATATGGGCAAGGCTGTAACTCAAAACGTTTTGGGATTTGAATATCAAAGGCAGCAGAGGCCAAGGCTGTTCGCGTGAATGGGTGGGTGGGTGTTCGCCTGCGAGGAACGCAAGCTAGGTGAAGGAAGTCGAGTTGAGCGCAATGAGGATATGAATTTCAGTAACGGATTTGCATTTGCGTACGCGCATACATATGTATGGATGTATGTAAGTATGCATGTTCGTCCGTAAGACACGCACACATATTAACAAGCATATTGCATTAGCAGTCATAAAATATGCATATCTGTAAGTAAGCAGGATTATGTCTATGCGTTACACACGATCACACACTCAGGGAAAAAGGATCAGTCCAGCGCCCTCTTTTTGACCTGCTAAACTTAAACGTAGAATGCGTGATATTATTAAGATGACATTCAAGCTACAAACTTAACATGAAATATTCACTTTGATTGTATTGAACTAAAATTTAATAAACCAATATGAATTGTAAAATATTAATAACTAGTGTTCGCCCAGCGGTTGAAACTCAACCACTAAATCAAGAGGAGTTGAGGCGACATAACATAACATAACATAGATAAAGTAACATAACATAACATATCCAGATCAGTACAGTATCAGTATCAGAGCCGTTGGCGATTTCCTCAAAGCATTGCCAAATATTCTGGTCTCGCGCTTCGGTAGAAGCTTTCAGTAGAGTTCGGCCCGTTTTCAAATGATTCACCCGGTTTCTCCATGCTAACTGATTTATATTTTCGAATTATTTAGTTCACCATCTACCCAGTTTTTAGATTTATTGATGCCATAAAATAAAACGAGTTTTGAAACAGTGTGTCACAAAATATTGCAACAATGAAGCTTTACGGGGCGATTCGGAAAGCGAGCCATATTAATGCGATTTTCATCACACTAAAAAAAAAAAATAAAAAAATTAAACACGGGTTTTTTTCTTAGAGGTGTTCATTGCTGTTTATCTTTTGTTATCTTGTCTTTGGCGATAACATAAAAAAGGTAATAAAAATGCATTCAAAGCCTTGATTTGTTATTTTTTTTGGTTGATTCAAGATTTTTACAAATGTTTGTTAGTTTTATAAAGGAAATAACTTTTGCACTGAGTTTCAGTTGCCCATGGAAACTCCCAACTACAAAATGTTTGAGGAAATATCTCCATATCGAAACGTGAGACTTATTCTACGTCAAAAATGCATGCAAACCCACACTAGCTACCATGTACATATGTATCTGAAAATATACATATGTACATATTTACATAATGCTGGGCATACCAATTGGCTTCTGCAGCCAATGCATCTATCCCATCCATTCTACGTATTTATGCACAAAGTACACAATACAAGTGAAACGTATGTACCTATTAAGTATACGTATGTAGTTTGTGTGCTCGATCGTGCTTACATGACAGTTCGATGCACAATTACACCAATGAAAACAACAAAAACAAGCGTATAAATATTTGTCTTCCTACTAATACCCACTCACATTTGCCTGCACGATTAATAGTAGTTGAAATATTGACTTGTATGTATGTATGTGCATAAATACCCTGCCGGAAATGTATCTAACTATAAGCTAACTTTAAGTTGTTTAGGAAGGAGCTTAAAGTCACTTGTTATCTGCATATTTTCTTTGGCGAAAACTAACTATATTTCTATCGCGATGGCCACGAAATAGTCAAGGGTGGTTACCTCTGCATTAGATGTCAACTAACTTGTAACTAACTACTTTTGGACATAAAATATCAATAGGAAAAACAAAATGTTCTTTTCTATTTATTTTTTATTTTTTTATTTATTTACTTAATTTTTTTTATTACATTTCATATTTGTTGACATACTTACTCTGCTGTAGGTGGTCCCATATTCTAACTCCATCAAAATTATAATATGAAATTTCGGTCTTCATTTTATTTGTCCTCAATTCGAAAAAGTATTTGCGAAGTGCAAAATATTTAAATAGAAACGCGTTTAAAGAAACAAATCTCATTCATTACTCCTGCATTACTTGTCAACTAGTTTCATGTTAGCTTTTTGTAGCTAACTACAAGTTATATATCTTCTAGAAATCCCGCAAAAAAAGCTAACTATAATTGGGATACTTTTTTTCTGCAGGGCGCTGTCAAATGCAAAAATGCAAATCGCATGCAAACAAACGAACCTACAGATATATTCAATTATGTACTTGTAGTAAGTTTCATGTAATAAATGTGCAATTTTGTCAATGAACAAATATTAAATTTTGATGCTCGTAAATCGAAACGTTTTCGCATTTATCGCTCGATATTTATGAAACGGTTGCAATAGAAACTGCCACAAAATAGTCGTTGATGGTATAAACGCTGTTGAACATCGGATTGCTTAAGCATTCGCGCTTTTTAGTTGAAAAATACTTTTTTTTATACGTTTAATGGGTGTTGCCAACAAGGCTGAATGCCTTCAACTGCCTAATTCTTTAATATATTGGCGATGGTGAGGTTTCGTTGACGTTGATTACTTTATTTACTGCGTGGCGACGAATAACTGTTACTCCAGTTTTTTTGAGAAACAAAATTACAGATTTTGCGAAATAGGTATTTTATTCTTAATTTTCCACAGACTTTACTTTACTTGTATTAATTAGTTTTGAAGTTTTAATCCTTATTTACATTTGCCAACAGTGTTAACTTTTAGAGAAAAGTTCATTTCGCACGCAGGTCTTCGTCCGTTAATTTATTCCATATCTTCTGTAGCCATAGGCTAAACTTCTCCATTTCGAGTCCCTTATACTTCATTCGACCAGTCTTATACAGTTTTTCTTTTTCTTGTCTTTTTTTATACAAAGCCTAAGAAAAAGACTTGCTTGACTTTTATGTTACCAAAGTCATTTGTAAACTTTTGTTTCCCAACATCTTCTTAACTGCGAAAAATGTTAATGACTTTATAGGAATGATTTAAATAATAAAAGTCGGTGACTGATTTATATTGATGACTTTTAAAAGTAGAAGTCACTGACTGATTTTTATTGATGACTTTTATAAATAAAAGTCTTTAATAATTGTTATCTAAGACATATAATATGAAAATCAAAAATAATTTTTATTTGGATTTATAGTATAAAAAAAATATGTTGTAAGTAAAGTATGTTGTCTAAGACATATAATATAAAAATCAAAAATAATTGTTATTTTTTTTTAATTTTGCATAAAAATAGCAAATAAATTTTTTTTTTTCAAATTTGAGTCGTAGTGAAAAAAGAAATCGATTGGTATGTATCACTTAGTTGTAGAACATTTTCTTCATAGTGAAGTTTTCATCAATAACTGTTATGTTTGGTCCCTGGTATGTGTATGTATGTACGTCATATTTCCTTGACAGATTATTTTGCAAAAAGAGCAAAAATACAAACATACTTTAACGCAACATTTTGACTTTTGCCTGCTTTAAGTACACAACTACTTGTTTGTGTGTCAGATTATCTAGTTTTTATGAAATTAATTTTCATGGTGTACTAAAGCTGTTCCACGAATTGAATTATAAAGCTAAATACATTTTTCTTTTGCACGACATGGCGTATACGCAACATATCAGCAAAGTCAATGCAAAATAAACGTTAAAGCATTCATTAAAAAAAATAAATAAATAAATAACATGCACATCTAAGCGCATAGCGGATAAAGCGTTTTTGTGCGTTTGCGTGTTAAACATTTGATTCTGCTACACGCGGTTACAATGTTTACAGGTTGTCGGAAGCGCGGCACGTCGTTGGATTAATAAACAGCCAAGCAGGTCGTACAGATGTTTTATGTTTGTGAGTACATATGTATGTATGTATGTATGTATATATGTATTTTTGCACAAATACCAACAGTTAAGCAAAGGAACGTTGATATATGAAAAGGAAGCGTTGCTTCATTTATTTATATTAAAGACAAATATAAAATATAGCGAAAAACGGAAGGGTAAGTGTGTAAAACTTGTGCTACAATTTTATTCAATAAGAATACATATGTTTGATAGCAATACTGTTTAACTAAAAACCATACATTTGACTATGCTACCTTTATTTATGTACTCGTATTTAATTTTTTGTATGAATTGGAGTTCAAATCGAGGGCGCCTATGTAGGCATTGAAATGTGAAGGCCTCAAAGAACGCACAGATGCGTATATATATATATATATATATTTGAACCTTAACAAATGTAATGAAGAAATTTATATGAAATATTGAAATATAGGCGTATTTAAAAAAGCAAATTTGACTTAATTCATCCGGTACATGAAATTTTTTATTTCTTAACTAAACTTAGAAGGGTTGCCAGCTCTTTCAGAAGTCTTAGCTAACTTACGCACAAATTCGAAGATGAGGCTAAAGAGAAGACCAGCACGAACACGAAGAAGAATACTAATACGGGGACCAAGGCTAATATAAAGAGTAATACAATATTCTACAGTATAAAATGTAAATAAAAATGAATCCAAGTAGTGATGCACGCCATGACATATGTGTGTCTATTTATAAGCTGATGGTACATATGATATTTTGCAATTCATATTGATTTATAAAATTTTAGTTCAATAAAATCAAAACGAATATTTCATCTACGAAGTGGTACCGATCACCTCTAACCGCTCGGCTACAGGGGCCGTTGTCGCTTCTTGTTAACATCGCTTGCAATAATCCCATCTAATAAAATGCCATACCATTTATACATTGCGAAAGAATACCTAAACCTTTTCGCAATCAAAACGTAAACTTGTTGCTCACGAACACAGAAGTATTTTTTTATCATTTCCCGCATACATGTGTATATATATGTGTGACGCTCTGCCAAGTTAGGCTTTATAAATTATGGCCAATGAGTGGGTGATTTTAGTCGGATTTTTCTGCGCGACATCTAGACTGTAGTTTGTAAGATATCATTTATGTCTACACATACGTATAAACTTTTATAAATATTGTATGCATTTGCTGGCTGGCACAGGTGTTTATAGATGATGTAGATTATGGTAATTTGGAAAATTTTTTCATCGCCCGAATGTCCTCAAATGTGCTGCTGAATTGTCGAAATATGTTGGTGAAGTCATTTCATTGCAAATGGGCAGTTTGGGAAAATAAATTGTTTATCTGGAGTGCTAGTATAATGTAGGTATGCAAAAAATGTGTGTGCGTACACATACATAGATACCTTTGTGTTTAGTATGAGTAAATATGTGCGTGTGTTTAGAATTCCTTAAAAAAGCAAACTCTCTTACCATAGAAGTGAACATTAAATTGAGAAAAAAGTTATCAATCGCTTTTGCCTTCGTTTGAAGAAAGCATTTACCAAATATAGTACATACTTGAGCGTATCATGGAAGATAAGGATATATCAGGACGAAAAGCATTTTTCCTCTGAAAACGGGGGGTCAAAACTTTGAATATTTTATGACTTTTATTCCATTTGGAAACTAAAGCGATACTTATGACCTTGGTCTTATATATTTACTATTTTTATAGCTGTAATTATTTTTTTTTTTACACATAAGATCTTCGCGTCAAATTTGACCCACAACCTGAACAACCTGGTTTTTTATATGGCCAAGTGCAATATTTTGCTAAACGCTGACATTTGATATAAAAAAATAAATAAAAATTATATATTTTTGAGCCAAATTAACAATGCGTAGTTAACCACTGATAAGAGTTTAACTATTGATTTCCATATTCATAACGCAGAGTTGACAAAAGCTTAAACCAGCATATACCCTTGTGAAATTAAAAATTTTTTTGTGGAACGAATTTCAAATTTGTATAGAAAAGTCTTGATTTTTAGAATTTGTATATTTTCAGGCGATATGAGTCTCCATAGTTTACTATATAAATCTGAATATAAATTCATAGTTAAATTCCTGTTGGCGTTTAAGTTAACAATGTAATCTTCAATGTAATTTTTCGTTCCAAAATAATAATCTTACCACCGAGGATCTGAGACATAACTTGGGGTATCAACCACATTTTGAAAATCCTGTAAAAATAGTGACAATGTAGAAGCCATTTGACACTTATTCGCTTAATTTCTTAGAAGATCGCTCTATACGCTTACCTACTTGAGAAATGCTGTACTGTAATGCCAATACAGCAAAATAATTTCGTACTAAAATTTTTAATTTATACACTTTACTTTATACTTGTGTTCGCTTCTCCCAGAAGTAAATATGTGCATACGTAATGCTATTAAAAAGTTTGTCCGGCGATTTCTCACTATTGAAAAATAAAATTTATAAACTCCCATTTGCACCTAATCCCAATCGACCATTAACTCTCGAAAAAGCAACGCAGAGCAGATTTTTAATTTGCCACAAATCTGTCATTAATTTGCCCTTTAAACCACTTTAAACACAATTTATTTAATGGTCTTACATTTTAAATAATAAAGTAAAATTAAAACCATTTCCACATTTTAAGGCCTGGTTGCGGCTGGTTGTAAAGCAAAAAATAAAATTTAAAAAAATACTAAACGAACGCAAACAAAACAGCGCAGAGTTGAAAGCATTTGTTGAAACCCCAAATGGCTGAGCGAATGTGGCGACGCACATTTCGACGACCTTCGCCCTTCACTAATAACCGTAATAAATATGTGCAGTGCCACAACAGCCATGTCAGCAGTTAAAATATGCTGTCTACAGCAAGTGCTTTTTTTACCTTCGGCTGTGGCAAAACTCAATTACATTGCGGTCACTTGCTAAGGATTTTTTTGTGTTCCGCTGCTTTTTTCTTTTATTATTATCATCGCATTTTTTATTTTCACGGCACCATCAGACAAT
>NW_016163025.1:34618-38890 GCF_001687245.7 Rhagoletis zephyria | reverse complement strand
CTAACTTTTTCTTTGTCGTTTAGCTTCGAAATTTAGGATTTAGCTTCGTATCTCTTTTCTAGCCTTTTCTTACTTTAAAACTAGCATTTTTTAAGGACAATCTTCCACAATATTTGCAGTAGCACTAAATTATTGTTCCGGTTCAGTTTTACTTGCGAATATCACCCAGCGTCATTGCTCCGTCCGTCGAAATTTAAAAGGTGTTCGCATGTGGCGATTTTGCGTTCAACTCCCGCAGGGTTGCACGAAAAAAAAGTTGAATGGCTGAATGTTGGCGGCGACCAACTTTGTTAAAAGCGATTAGTTGAAAGGCCATTCAACTAAAAGTAGAATGCAAAGTTGAACAATGCAAACGCCTTTTTATGGCGAATATTTTGATATTTTTTTATATTTTGATATTTTTAGCAACTAAATTTTTTTTCGTCCAACCCTGCGTGAGTTGAACGCAAAAGTTGCCTCAAAAATATGCTTTGAAGCACCCCTGTCGAGTGAAACAGTTTGCCAAATAGAAATCGACTTCGCCGTTTAGTCTGCTTCATTTGCGTGTAATATATACGGTTTGCTCTTCACTATGCGCGCTCTAATTGAAACATTCACGATTGTAATCGTATTGTAATGTATGAAGATGTTTGGTGGTACAAATATACCACTACTTTGTCTTTAAGGACTATGGGTTTTCGGACCCTAAAAAAAGTGTCCCCTTCATTATTAAAATGGTTTTATTAAACAACTCAAGAAATTTCATGATCGTAAGTACTTTGATTGTCGAGATATTTACATTTTTGTTGCTCGGTGGTGCATTTGTACCACCTCTTTGTACATAAGAGTTAGTTACTACGTTTATACGTAAGCTATTTGCAAATAAAAATAATTTGCAAATACCTAACTCATTGTTAATTCGACGGTGAAAACTTTTTTTTAATATCGCCTGATCGAAAAAGAAAATAAAGTTAAAAATGACAACGTCTTGATTATAAAAAGACAATAAGATGACCATCGAAAAAGAAAATAAACCTAAGAATGGCGGCGTCTTGCGCTTATTTGCAAATAGTACCACTAATCAATACTTATTTGCGTGATTTAGTTATTTGCATATAAAAAATTAAGTCGGCGTTTATACGGGAAAGTTTACCATTTTGCAAATTGTTATTTGCAAATAATACGTGCGTATAAACGTAGTACATGAAATGTTGAAAAGGCTGGCCTTTTTTAACCTTTTATTTTGGGCCATTTAGCTTTTATNATGTTAATTGGACCATATTTTTTATATGAATTGTGGTTAATTTTGGAGTACTCTTTGGTCCTTAGGGAGTACTCTTTACACGCAAGCATGGAGTAGTCGCGATTTTTGCAGGGATGTAGCTTTTTTATTTTTGAAGTCCTGGCAACACTGTCTATCACTACTAATACGTATTTCTTTATTGTCTTGGCAGCATTGCCCGATGTAAGCACGCCATAAAAAACATGAGTATCATAAACAGGAAACGTTACGTGGAATTGTTCAAATATAAAATAAATTCATGTAGATTAAAATGAAAATATGTTAAAACCAATTTAAATATATAATGGTTAATTTCTTGGTACCAAGAGGTTTTTCAAGTTCAAAAGGAGGCCAGAAAAGCCACAACCCAACTGTTTAGTTTTTCGCTAGTGGGTTGCCACTTTTTCAAAGCTCTTTATTTCATGAATTCGCGAACTATGCATAAACGGGACCACTTTTGAATTGATGAAATGAAGCATTCGTGAATTCCGTCGCATAAACGTAGTAGGTTCTTTCCCAATCCGGACCGGAGCCGGTAATTAGAGAATAAGCGAAAAGTTTGCTCTCAAAAATGGAACATAATCCAGAAGTACGGGAACGCAAAAAACCACATTTCGTGCCTAAAATTTGAGAAACAGCTGATTCTCGTTGTTTTTGTTTTTGTCACTTAAATGCAAACTCTTGGACATTGAGTTCTGGTTTCTCAAATTTGATTTTAAGTATATAAAGATTGAAAATAAATCAACAGACCATTTAATATTCCTTAAAAGCACCAAGTACATGTAGGCAACATGTAAACACAAAACAGCTGATGTGCACTGTGACACTATCAATTTTTAATGAATCTTTGGGTGTTAAGGCGCTGGCCCAATGCAGGCTTGCTTTGCTTGCTTAGCTTTGAAAACTGTCAAAAGTTATTTGGAATATACTAAAACGTTTGAAGGGTGGCCAAATGGCAGCTTTGCTTCACTTGCTTTAAGCGCCTTAAAGTTTCAAATAGGCAAATGTTTTATTTGAAAGCGTTTCGTAGGCTTTTGACAAAAAGATATGTTCCCGTTCTAAATCAATTCAAACAAACTGCTGCAGACTTTTATGTACAAAAATTGTCTTACGTAATTTAAAAAAATATATGTATAATATTAGTAATTCAAAGTTTAATAAAAAGTAAGCTATGTTTCCATATTTATATTTAACACTAGCCAATGCCCGCTTACTTCGCGGCGCCTAATAAGAGCTTTTGCGTTAGCCAATGCAAAAGAGCGTTTAAAAACAAAATTAGTCTGTAAAGTCAAATTTTTTTATTTAAGTTGAAACCACTAAGGCGCAGTATCCTCCTCACACATAGGCCAATAATAGCAACGCTGTGATACCATATGGAATACCAATCCCTTTTGGTGTCATGAGCTTTACTGATGGTCTTATTTCCACCTGTGACATCTCTGCCAAGCATGCGTAATCTTTTTGTATGATCTTGCAACTACAACTTTGGTGCGATGCGTATGCCAATAAAAGTTCTTATAGGGAAACTCAAGAGCACAGAAGTGCGTTTTCTGTTATAGGAGGGCCAAGAATCCTCCCTGTCCCACAGGATGAAAAGTTAACCGGTACATTGCTAAATGAGTCGAGCGATCTCTTAAGTATCTTTCAAATGCAGCAATTGATATACCTACGGTGATCTTTCCTTGTTAATTTACCACTTTAACCATTCGTGGNGTTTTCTGTTATAGGAGGGCCAAGAATCCTCCCTGTCCCACAGGATGAAAAGTTAACCGGTACATTGCTAAATGAGTCGAGCGATCTCTTAAGTATCTTTCAAATGCAGCAATTGATATACCTACGGTGATCTTTCCTTGTTAATTTACCACTTTAACCATTCGTGGTAAAATTTATGAACTGATTTCTGGGTAGATGCAAGACCGCATGATCGTGCATGGGGGCGTCAGAAAAACTTAACCCCATCCTTCATTTAGACATCTGAAAACTAAATTCGTATAACTTAAACATGGGACCAAAGCAGACCAACCACACGGGGTTTCTATACAGTTCGGCTGCAGCGCCATCCATTGGGTTTATTTTCTGCAAAACCATTGCTTACCATAAAATGAATACGTGTTATGAATTTCAACCTTAACTCCAGCGGCACTAATCGGGTAAATTTTTATCAAAAGAATTTTCCATCATACAGGTACATAGCTCACATTTAAAATTTGAACGAAATCGGTTAATAAATACGATTTTTATAAATAACTCTACTCCAGCACCACCTAGCGAGTTTTCTAGTAGCATGTAATTGGACCATATATGTATGTAAGATAACCTCCGACAAACTCTATTCAGTGTTTTTTGAGTTTATTCCGAACAACGAAAACGGCTATCATTTTATGCAAATAGGTATGTAGATAGGACAGTTTATAGCGAAACTCGTAAAAGCAAAGCTCCATTCTTTGTGAAAAATTTAAAAAAATTCTTCGAAGTTTTCACATAAATTTTACCGTACTGAAAATTAAAGACGAAGTTACAATAGTTCAATGGGATTAGAAATCTAGGAGAAAATAGTTCCCAATCGAATGATACTTGCGCGTTTACGTAAATGTATATCGATCCAGCCTTTCCAATAATTACCACTTTTCGCCATAACTACGGTATTGATAACATATGTATGTAGCTGTGTAGAATTTCAGGACGATAGCGTAAGCAGTTCCAGAGATAAGCTATATGCGAAGTTCAGTTTGTATGGAAGGAAGGAGCCACGCCCCTTTTCCCAATGCATTTGCAATATATGCGTCAGTGCCAAGTTTCAGTTCCCTAGCGTAATTGGTTTTAGAGATATATTGGTTTTTTACGTTTTAGTCTGTATAAGAATTTTAGGGTATCCCGAGCTACATACCGAGTAAATTTTAGGTCAGAATATTTATTTTCAAGGTGTTGCCAAATATGAATCAAGTCGATGCAGCCGTTTAGTAGTTTAATGAAATACATTGTAAAGAGAACTGTATGAAATTGTAAAACGT
>NW_016163025.1:6671-31852 GCF_001687245.7 Rhagoletis zephyria | reverse complement strand
TCCACTTCAAAGATGGATACATTGACAAAAAACGTACAAATGCATTGATTGCACGCACGTGTTAACTTCAAAGTTGTTTTTGTCGAAAAGTTATTTATATTGAGAAAAACTGTGCATTATCATTTTTCACTGCTATACTCGTATTATATGTAAATAATGGGGCATATGCATAGTTAAAATAAAGCCGACACTAAAGTTAGTTACAGCTTTCTCATATCACTTTCAGTGGACTAGGCATCTGTGAAAAAAAAGATGCAACTAACTTCTTATTTGGGACTGACAAACTTAAACTTAGAGTAGACTTTATTTCATGTACGAATATGCCCCAATAGTTTTGGAGTCAAATGAAAATGCATTTCCCCATGCATATGTATGTACATACGTACGTACTCTCCCTACAAGACATTGCTGAGCACTTTAGGCAAAAATTCTCACACATTTACACTTTTGTTTTTGTAGTACGGCATAAATGAGTAGTTTGACTATTAGTACTGAGGACTTTCTGATGACAACATTGAGGGGAAAGTACTCAATTTCTTCCCATGGCCTGAACGAAAATGAGGACTTTGATAAGCACTTTTGTGATTAGGGGTAATGATAATATGAGTACTCATATGATACTCAGCTGTCTTGTAGGGCCATTACCTGATAACGTTTTTACATGCATACATATATATGTATGTATGTGCATATTACAGCCAAAATACTACGCACATACACAAAAATTTACATATTTTCAACTCACGGCAGCATACATACATATGCACATAATTACACGCATACTCAAATACAACAATAACTATTTCTTTCATAAACGCATGCGCGCATTTCTCAAGGCCAAGTAAATTCATTCATAAAAATAACCGCAGCACATCTCCCCGCAAATTCATCACCATCAAGCGCAACTTTTTCAATCCGACACAAAAATTCTAAAATCTTAAAATGAAGAAATCTCGGCCAGCCAAGTGAAAAGTGGCAACTATTTCTCTATATCCAGTAAAATAAGTTATCTCGAATTTTGGAAATTTTTGGTAATTTTTGGCAAAACACTATATCTATGTTCCATATCAATATTTCAATCATTAACTAGTTTTTGAGATGTAATTTTAATAAACATTAAATAAAAGTGTACGTTTTCTGCAGGAAAATACATTGGTTTTTTTTTTAATAAAATCAAAACTTCTAAATTCACAAAAATATGTGGTTTTATCGGAAGTTCACAGATGTAACGTGGCAACTTAGCTCGTTTTCATATTTTTCGGTCCGAAATTGTAAAATTTTTGTCCATGACGCGAGTTATGAGTCCTTGTTAGGAATTAAAAGTACACAAGAGATTATTTCAGTCTCGTTTTATTTCCAGAACTGTCTTCCATTTTTACACTTACATCTATTTATACTATTTCTAACTATTGTTTGTTTGGTGATAAAAAGATGTTTACATGTTTAGCATTATGTTATCATAATGCTTTGTTACTTATCACCGAATATAATTGTTTATGTTATTAAAAAGATGTTTACAGGTTTATACTTGTCTATCGTATTCTCTTTGTTATTATGTTATCATACAAGGTTAAAGGGCATATAGTTGTTTGTATCGTATTTTGGTTCGTGAATAATGATTATATGTATATGTGTATGTATCTAGTGTTTAGGTTAGCGTCGTTAACTCTCCCCTGTGTTGAAAATGGAATGTCCTCATTTCAACGGCTTAGGGTTTGCAATCGTTGTAACTCGGTTAGATAAGCTAATTCGAACTCTCTTTGGCGCCTGGTGTTTAATTGTATTTGTCGGCATGTATATAATTTTATAATTAAGTAAGTGACTAAAGCTAATATAAATATGATCATGATTAAATATAAGGTAAATTTCCAAGGATGTTCTTCAATTGGTAAAAATAATTTATACATTTCTTGTATATTAGTAAATTTATAAATCGGATTCAGAGTTTAAAATTCTTAGTACATTAACCCTTTCATTCTGATAAGCATGTATTACATTTTTTATTTCTTGCTTATGGTTAATATAAGTTTTATTATCAATAGTTGTATTGGAATTGAATTGGATTAAATGTGGGCCATTTACCCTAATTCCGTTCCATGTGTGTTCGTTGTCGATAAGAATATTACCATTATCTAATATTTGTAAGGGAGAGTTATTTTCTTGGATAATATTACAATGGGCTTTTTGTTTTAATAACAACGGAATAGTACAATTATCCCTTGGTTCTTTTTTACAAATATGTATTCCTACATAATTTTTGCATTTTGATAAATTGGTGAAATTATTATTACACAAGGCATTATTATTATGAAGTTGATATTTTCCGTATTTAAAGGCTAATGGGGTTAAATTGTACATTTTACATTTATTTGTTATTATGGGATATTTATAGATTGTAATAATAGTTTTATTAAAGGTACATATGTGTATATCGGAATATTCTAGTACATTTATTATTGGAATGTCATATATTTCGTTTTTTATTACCTGCTGTACGTCTCTAAAATTAAGTGTGCCAGAATAGAAATTTCCTGTTTTTGCGAAGTTAATGGTATTTGTTATAGTTACTAGTTCGTTATATACTTCTGTAAGTATTGACTGATCAAAAATTGATTCTGTATTTAATTTTGCTAAAATTTTTTCAAAGCGGGAATTTATTTTCCTTTGCTGGTTATTATTTTCTATAAGCTGGTTCACTCCTGTTTCAATTTCGACAAGATCATCGTGATCTGGTATTCCTGTTATAAATTTTAATGCGGAACCTAAAAAATTGAGGCCACGTTTGGCACGATACTCGGATGGTATTAATTGTGATTTCAAAGTTTCTATTTTATCAATTATTATATCTTTTTCATCGATTTGAGTTGATTCATATTTGCTTCGCACAATTCGTTCATATGGTTCTAATATTATGGATAAATTCGACACGTGGTAAAGAAATGATTTGTGAGAAAATTAACGCAGCTAGAAAACTGCAGTTTGTTGCATTGAAAATAGCGTACCTATTAACTACATTAGAATCGTTAAAAATATAAAAACCGATTTTCTTCGCTTTTAATGCCGACATCAAATCGCCAAACAGTGCGCATTTGCGTTTTTTGGTCAATGTGTCGGTCTTTAAAGTGAATTTGGGGAAAAACTAAGGCAGCTAGAAAACTGTGGTTTGTTGCATTGAAAATAGCGTAGCATCTACCATATGAATCGGTAAAAAAGTAAAAGTCGATTTTTTCAACTCAAATGCCGACCACCAAATCACCAGCGAATTTGCCAATTGCATACTGCATATTTGCATAACTTTCACATTTTAGATTCACACAATTGTATCTCTCGCATACATATGGATGTACACAATATGTACATATTACATAAATTAATAATTATTTCGACTTCTATGCATGCATAAGTAATTAACCAATTTTAAGAGCAAAAACGCAAAAGCCATCAGCTTTTCGTCGTCTAACGAGAAAAAAATCCATTTACATTGATGAGCCAATTTCTGTTAAATTTATTTTGCTTCTGGCTGGGCTCTGTTAAAATTCGATTGTCTCTGGCTTGCCGCTCTTAAAATGCGCTTCGCCAGTTTTGTTGGTATTTGACAGTTTCCATGCTGATTCGTTCTTGGTCCTTCTCTATAAATATACGTCCTCTGTTTGTGGTAGTGCCCAACTCTGGTCATGGTACAATAATAGTTGCGTTCGCGTAGCTGTTAATTGTTCATGTTTAACCAAAACTTTCAGGTTTTTGCGTTCGCGTACGCGAAAAACTTGCAAAGTAGGGAGAATTGAGAGAGCAAAGTGACATTTCATTTTGAGGGGAAGCTGCTGGTTTCTGCTGGAAAAATTGTTGCCAACAGGAAAACAGCTGATCAAAAACAGCTGGTTTGAATTTACGCAAATCACAAAATTGAATTTGGTGGTTTGGAAGTTAAAAATGACAAAATGCGACTAATTAAACCTGTAAGAAGTAAGTAGTTATTTGTTTAATCAATAAAATGTGTCAGGATACGACTTTGTGATGAGTTTTCGTACGTTTTAAATTTTACACTTTTGAATGTAAACAAAAATTATATCAGCTGTTCGTCTAACTTGCAAGTTTCTGCAAATTTTCAGTTCGCGCACTGTTTTGGATATTTTTCTCTTGTGAGAGAACTGGTGACATTTCGCCGGAATTTTGCTGTTGGTTGGTTTTTACTGGATATTTTAAACGAACGCACCTAATTACAGGTATTGTCTTCCCAGAGAGCGCATATTCCGATCTGCCTTATTTAAAAAATATCATTGTTGCGCACACTAAAACGTTTACTGCTGGAAATATCCCTTTTTTGCATACCCCATATACCGTATATGTTCACGTATTTTTTTTTAACAAACCATCTTACAGAGAACTTATTCAATTTGCAAAAGCCGGAAAAAAATTGCTTGTAAATAAATTCAAACTTTGTATGGCTCACTTAATTTAAAACGTTTTTTCTTTTGTTTTGAAAAGTTATAAAAATTAAATTGAGCGAAAGCAAAAAGCAGAGCAAGATAAAAGTAAAAGAATCAACCATGATAAAAACATTACAAGGTAAATTCATTCTCTCAATTCGTCGGCCATGATTTTTTTCTGACGTTTGCCAACATTTTAAAATCATATAAAATTGAAAATAAAAAAATTAAATTGTTCACAATTGTTGTTGTTTGAGATTGAAAATGAGAATGTGTGTGTGAGTTTGAGTTTTGATTTTAAAATATTGTTGGCAAACGTCAGACTGCCTCTCAATGGTTTTACCTTGTTATGTTTTTATCATGGAATCAACATTGAACCGCGTCAAAATGAAAATAAGTGAAGCAAAACTCTCTAGGAAGACAATAACTGTTATTATTGTACCATGGGTGTGAGGTGTGTTGCTGGGCCGCCAAATGCTGTGCTTGCTGCTGCAGAAGCTGTGGCCCTGTGGTTGTTGTTGTTGTTGTAGCGGTTACCAAGCCCAGCTCGGGTCGGTTCATCCGTCAAAGTTGTCGTCTGTTTCAGATAAGGGGAGGCCCAGGAAGTGTGCGACTTCCACAGGGTCTGTCCATAAAGACAGGGGCGTCAGCTGGGGGGGTTCTCAGAGCATCTGAAGAGGTACCGAGTCATGTGGCAACTCTCCACATGCCGGGCATTGGTTGGGCACATCCCCACTAATTCTGCTCAGGTATGAGTTAAGCCTGCTGCAATAGCCAGAGCGAAGTTGGGCTATTGTGGTTCGGGTCTCCCGAGGCAGACAAAGTTCTGTCCCGTCCTAGCCCGGTGGTTGTGTGCCCAGAAGGGCATTCACAGGGCGGGAGTCTACATAACTCGAGACTGATTCCCTGTGAATGCCGCTCAGGGCCTGTCGGTAGGCTGACGGGTTCAAAGGTTGTTTAATGAACCTCTGGACTTCGTCCGTCAGTTCGTAGAGATGGCTCCTGACGTGTCTTGGCGATTGCTCTTCTGCAAGCAGCTGTTTGCTGGGATGGCAACGTCTATGGCTCCCCACAAGGAACTGCTTGCAGAGCATTATGTTATGCTCCTTGACTGGGCCATCGTCATGTTGGTGGTGTTGGGGCGTATCAGGAGGCATCCGGTCGCTGTTCGTAGTGGAGTATTTTGGCAGGTCTGTAGCTTTCATCCACTGCGTCCTGCTAGCCTCCGGCGACCACACTGGCGCAGCGTAATTTAAAACCGGCCGGCCTATTGCCTTGTATGTTGCCAGCAACGTTTCTTTGTCTTTGCCCCAAGTACTGCCGGCTAGCGACTTGAGGACCTTGTTGCGGCTCTGTACTTTATTGACAATAGCGGTTAAGTGCGCAGAGAAGGAGAGCAGGCTGTCGAATGTTGCTCCGAGTATTTTGGGATTATTCACCGTCGGAATTGGTGTGTCATCGACGTGAATTCCCAGCGGTAGCCTGAACTCCTTCGTCCAGGTTGTGAACAGGGTCGCATAGGATTTCGTAGGGGATAGAGCAAGGCTCCTTGCAGTGAAGAAGCGGGAAAGTTCGGCAAGATAACCGTTTGCTTCCGAGCACAAGTCATCAATTCCATTCCCAGACGCCATGATCGAACAATCTTCAGCATAAGAGACAATATTGACACCCTCTGGTGGTTGAGGGAGCTTAAGAGATGTAATAATTAAACAGTAGCGGGGACAGGACACCACCCTGTGGTACCCCCTGTTTAACTTTACGTGGCTTGCTGGTTTTGTCTCTGAAAATTACTGACGAATGTCGACCACTCAGGTAATTCGCCGACCACCATTTGTGTCCCTGTGGGAGAGAGGAGGCCTCTATATCTTCTAGCAGCGTTGAATGACTGACAGTGTCGAACGCCTTGGACAGGTCCAACGCTACTAGAACAGTTCTCTCACAGGGGCGATTTCGGTAAAGGCCACGAGTTATCTGAGCGTTTATGGCGTTAAGTGCTGTTGTTGTACTATGCACTTTACGGAGCCCATGCTGATGCTTCGCTGGAGTCAGGTGGAGTAGTGGGTTATCGGGCGATAAGACTCTCCTTTGTTGGCTGGTTTCCCCGGTTTGAGCAGTGGGACCACTCTCCCCATCTTCCCTGGTTGCCCTGTGGTGATAGTGGGCGGCGTCGCAATTGGATTTTGCGACCGAGCAGCACAGCATGGGTCCTCATAGTCCATCGTCCAATCTCGCGTGGTGCGCAGTCTTGAGCATGCCCTAAAGTGACACCAGCCGAGGCAAGTGTTCCACTTGACTGATGTCACATTACGGAATATCCTGGACTGTCACACCGTGCAGATTGTCGGAGGAACTAGAAGTGTTGTTGTAGTGGTGGCGGTGGTGTGGTCTGTTGTGTCAGATATGTTGTCTATTGTATTGTGTTGTGGTGCGGTTGTGTTTGTGTTGTGTTGCTCAGGCGGACCCTGTTGTGCCGTGTATGCAGCTCGATTTGTCCACAAAGGGCCACGTGTGCGGCGGTCCACTGCCTATGAGTCGTAAGGCCTGAGCAAACATTGCATGTGTTGCATCTAACGGAGGTAGAGTTGTGGTGTAGTCATCTCTGGCATACGCAGCAGGTATATATGTTTCTGGTCCAGGGATTGCCTCAATGCCAGCCCTGAGCAAAGTATGCGAAGATGTAGCCCTATAGACGTACAACTTTTTAGGGATTTTGCAGACCTAAACGGGGCTAGATCGCCGAAACAACCTTGGTCAGGTATAATCCGAGTCATTCCGGTACATAGAACCGTATGTCTTGAGAATGAAGGGGAAACAATCGGAGGCCTTTGTTATTTTCATAGATAAATTTCGATTTATTTTCATGCAAGTAATCAGCCTCATTGCGTAAGTCGTAAATTAGGCCAAATTGTACGACTCGACAACAGTAGCATTGTCTATTGTCGTACTGAAATAAGTAAACGACCAAAATCGTCGAAAACTATACAGTGCTGCCAAGTTTTCCCATTTTAATACACTAGTCGAGTGAAAATTTTAGGCAATGACGTGAAATTTTCGATACGATTCGACTCTCGAAAAACGTCTTGCATTTGATACGACTCTAGCAATGAGGGTGAATATTTATTGAATTGACGTTTAAGAAGCGACATGTGTGAGCATATTGTGAAGAGTTAGCCATTACGTATGCCCAAGGCTTGTTCCAATTCAGCGCGTTTCTGATTTACTTTTGTAAAGAAGTAACGTGAGACTGCTTCATGAGTCCACGGTTGGTAATAGAATTCAGCTCGCCGCTCTTCCTCAGGATTTCCAACCACATCTGTCATCGCCTATAAAATCACAGTTTTAACAGATTTTATACCAAGAAGCAAACTGATATAATACATACTTTCAAATCTCTTGTTTGGCTTACAATCCAACGATGAATAAACTTTTGCGGATCTTTTGCAAAACTCAAAAAGAACTCGCGGTTAGTTTTCATCTGGTTAATGGTATCGACAGTTTCATGAATTTTCGTATCCAAACCTTGAATTTCTTGTTGACTGGCTGTACTCATTAGAAAATTATTCATCTGGTTTTTAAGCGTGTCGTCAACTTCAACGTCAATGTCATAGCATGCAGTTTGCTTATTTTCGGCACCACTTTCAATAAAATGGTTGATGACAATTGGATCTGGGGGGTGAAGTAGCGGGTTGAGACGTTGTGGTATCTCCGCGAACTTCATTCGCTGGCACCCAAATATCTGCTCCAAATACTTGTCACAATTTATATATTCACGTTCATGAGCATCTTGTAGTTTATGAGTTTTTATATATTGCCAGAGTGCGGAAATTATCACTGGGCGTGTCTGAGTATGAACACCAAGTAGACGTGCTAGTCGGGGATCTAATTTAAATTGCAATGGTTGATAATCCAACAATAGTAGTATTGTGCAACGAACGTTTCTATCACCAGGACGCTTTACTTGAAATCCATCAGTTTCTTGCGTAGTATGCGTTCGATGCCACTCAACTAAGTGGTTGTCAGGACCATACAACTCTTTATCCAATTCAATAACCAATGACTTAAAAAAAGAAGAAAATTTTCTTTTTATTTTTGTAGTAGGATCTCCTTTCCCGTCCTCCAACAAACGACCTTCGACGCGGAGCTCCCAGGAGGCTACGGAACCTTCATCTCCGTCATTGGTCGGCTCTTTACTTGGATAAAACGTGTTTGAAATAAAGATGCGAAGTTTTCTTTTTTGCTTCATGGGCCTTTTCAATGCTTCTTGAATATCCAGACGCTTCCGCATGATCGTCGCATCCAATTTTCTTTCAAATGTTAATAAATCCATATATGCTTGGGACTCAGGCACCAAATCTCGAACTTTTTGGGGTAATATTTTGTCAGCGAGTTTTTTCTTTTTCTTTGCCGCACCAAAATCCCCTTTGTTTTGGTTGCTACTAATATTACGAGATTCAGTTGACCTTTTACTTCCACCACCAGAGGCGCTTCCTCTTAGACCACTTTGAAAACTAGGTTGTGAAGTTCGTTGATGTAAGGGCGGTCCACCTGGAGAACTTGTATTACTTTGTCCAGATTGAGCAGCATTTTGATGGAGAGGAAAGCCACGTTGCTTCAGCAAAAATAAAAACTATGAATATATACTAATCCTAACTTAATCAATAGTCGCAAGTACTCACCGGAAAAGTGCCACCAGCGGCATAGGGCCGCATACCCGCTGTTTGAGGCGGAGGTGGCTGATATCGTGGTGTGCCCGACACTGGAGCTGATCCTGGCTGGCCAGGAGCAAACCTTTGCGACATTTTGCTTCAATTTGTATACCTCAAGACGACGAAAATTTTCCGAAGCGTCCTCAAATAAATACCATTGAAAATGGCGTAGCACTAGAAATGTCGGAAAAACATCAATGCATCCAAAATATCGATGTTTTGCTCGATGCATCGAAAAGTTTCCCCTCGATGTATAAATAGTCGATTTATCGATGTTTTTGATGTGTATACATGAACGAAAGAACCAAGATCACGCNGGCCGCATACCCGCTGTTTGAGGCGGAGGTGGCTGATATCGTGGTGTGCCCGACACTGGAGCTGATCCTGGCTGGCCAGGAGCAAACCTTTGCGACATTTTGCTTCAATTTGTATACCTCAAGACGACGAAAATTTTCCGAAGCGTCGTCAAATAAATACCATTGAAAATGGCGTAGCACTAGAAATGTCGGAAAAACATCGATGCATCCAAAATATCGATGTTTTGCTCGATGCATCGAAAAGTTTCCCCTCGATGTATAAATAGTCGATTTATCGATGTTTTTGATGTGTATACATGAACGAAAGAACCAAGATCACGCGGGACGGAAAGAACGAAAAAAGTTATTTTCTACCTGCCGAAATCTCGACGCANGAACTTGTATTACTTTGTCCAGATTGAGCAGCATTTTGATGGAGAGGAAAGCCACGTTGCTTCAGCAAAAATAAAAACTATGAATATATACTAATCCTAACTTAATCAATAGTCGCAAGTACTCACCGGAAAAGTGCCACCAGCGGCATAAGGCCGCATACCCGCTGTTTGAGGCGGAGGTGGCTGATATCGTGGTGTGCCCGACACTGGAGCTGATCCTGGCTGGCCAGGAGCAAACCTTTGCGACATTTTGCTTCAATTTGTATACCTCAAGACGACGAAAATTTTCCGAAGCGTCCTCAAATAAATACCATTGAAAATGGCGTAGCACTAGAAATGTCGGAAAAACATCGATGCATCCAAAATATCGATGTTTTGCTCGATGCATCGAAAAGTTTCCCCTCGATGTATAAATAGTCGATTTATCGATGTTTTTGATGTGTATACATTTTTGGTTTCGGTAGGGAAAAATTTGNAACGGGCTACTCTCCTGCCCGCGTGATCTTGTCTTTTTGGTTCATGATGTGTATACATCTTTGGTTTCGGTAGGGGTAAAATTTTAACCTGTAACGCATATCCCAGCACCAAATTTCGAAGGGCTTAGCATGTGTATTTCACCATAAAATTTTTATTTTCATTAGAAGCACCCTGTGTTTGCTTGCCAAATGGCTGCACACATTTAGGCATATACATAGTTAAGACTAGGGGCCTAATTGGCAATTAAGAACGTTTTCACCAACATAATTGTTACCCAAGATATCATACAGAAATTCAATTTATTAATTGCCAACTAATTATTAATTGGCAATCAATTTGTTTCAGATTCTCTATGCAACCCTGCTTGGTATGTTTAATTTTGACTTGGAGGTATGTTTATTGAACAAAGAGCAATCAGCTGTTTGTTTCTGTCCCTCTTTTACAGCTGATATTCCATCAGGGATGGAAAATTTAATTATAAAATTGTATCTAATTTACGGAAAGGTTTATCTAAAAGTGGATAGATGTACCCAAAAAGTAAATATGTATTTCTGTATAAAGAAGATAGAAGGATAAAAATTACCATCGATACCACATCAACTTCTGTACTCACATTAAACATATTTTGGCTATGAAAAGAATCTCTTCGAGCAGCGCGAGACAAAACTATGTTGTAGAAAAGGTGAATTAATTTCCTCCCAGTTCTCCGATCTGACGTTTAAAAATAAATATTTTCCGTCTATCTGGCGAAATCAACTACAATTGCGTTACTTTGACCACCTTTTTGTATCATTTGTATGCCCCTTCACAAAGGAGGGAAGGTATTGGACCAGTTGCCCGCAACAGAAAATGCATTGAAATGTCAATAAAAATAAGAACTGATTTCCTGAGAGTTATTTGGCTACGTTCCAAATGTACCTAAAATTGTGTGTTTGTACCGAATGCACTTTCAAACTAAATAAAGGTACGATTGACCAACTTTTCCATCAGTGTAGGTAATCCAGTATCTGATTTCATATCGCTACTTGCGCAGCTGACATATGTGTGAACACAAAACTCAATTCCGCAATTTAAAGCTTAATTGCCTCAGCTAATTGNAACCTGTAACGCATATCCCAGCACCAAATTTCGAAGGGCTTAGCATGTGTATTTCACCATAAAATTTTTATTTTCATTAGAAGCACCCTGTGTTTGCTTGCCAAATGGCTGCACACATTTAGGCATATACATAGTTAAGACTAGGGGCCTAATTGGCAATTAAGAACCTTTTCACCAACATAATTGTTACCCAAGATATCATACAGAAATTCAATTTATTAATTGCCAACTAATAATTAATTGGCAATCAATTTGTTTCAGATTCTCTATGCAACCCTGCTTGGTATGTTTAATTTTGACTTGGAGGTATGTTTATTGAACAAAGAGCAATCAGCTGTTTGTTTCTGTCCCTCTTTTACAGCTGATATTCCATCAGGGATGGAAAATTTAATTATAAAATTGTATCTAATTTACGGAAAGGTTTATCTAAAAGTGGATAGATGTACCCAAAAAGTAAATATGTATTTCTGTATAAAGAAGATAGAAGGATAAAAATTACCATCGATACCACATCAACTTCTGTACTCACATTAAACATATTTTGGCTATGAAAAGAATCTCTTCGAGCAGCGCGAGACAAAACTATGTTGTAGAAAAGGTGAATTAATTTCCTCCCAGTTCTCCGATCTGACGTTTAAAAATAAATATTTTCCGTCTATCTGGCGAAATCAACTACAATTGCGTTACTTTGACCACCTTTTTGTATCATTTGTATGCCCCTTCACAAAGGAGGGAAGGTATTGGACCAGTTGCCCGCAACAGAAAATGCATTGAAATGTCAATAAAAATAAGAACTGATTTCCTGAGAGTTATTTGGCTACGTTCCAAATGTACCTAAAATTGTGTGTTTGTACCGAATGCACTTTCAAACTAAATAAAGGTACGATTGACCAACTTTTCCATCAGTGTAGGTAATCCAGTATCTGATTTCATATCGCTACTTGCGCAGCTGACATATGTGTGAACACAAAACTCAATTCCGCAATTTAAAGCTTAATTGCCTCAGCTAATTGGACTGTTCGAACATAGTCTAAGAGGAAATGCGCTGCAATTGATTATTACTTCCGATTATTTAAACTCCGCACATGCATACGGCTTTGTACCTATGTATGTACATAAATATGTATGGACTCAATTGTTGTTTTGATATTCGTAGATGGTTTTAGGCATAGGTTTAGTAGTCTCTTTTGATAAAAAAGCAGGGCGAAAATTTAAAAAAATACTGAAATCATTTTAACTGGGACCGTTGATAACTGATGAACATACATGAATATATGTATGTATAATATGCATATGTATGGATGATATAATAGCTCTGATCCAATACTTTTCGTGTAAAACCTGGAAGAAGGTCAAACAGCAAAATCACTCTCTGAAGTGAGAGTAAAAAGTGAGTAACAGCAAAACGTATGGAAAAAAAAGCATCGGGTAAAATCCTGCAACATGAACTGCATTTACATGAACCACAGATTATATTCCGAAAAGAAAAACTAAATTTAGGAATATATACAAATAGAAATGCTCAAACTATAAGCTCAAAAACAATAACCATCAGTGTTTCCAAGATATTTTAACGCCCCTGAGTCACAAGTATATACAAGTATATTTTATCAATCATACCGATAATTTCATGTATTAAAAGAATTAAAAATGAAAATGAATAAAAAAATTAAATCAGCAAAATGAATAAAATTAAGTGAAATTAATGTATAATTTCTAACCTAACCTACATTTGTATGTATGTAACTGAATCGCCTAATAATAGCTTTACATATAAAAAGATTATCCTAACTTTCGAGCTTAACTCCCTAATCTGTTATTAGAAAAAGAGATTAGCCATGCAAAATTATATTTAAAAATATCTCAGCAGTGGAATTCTGACATTCGCTACGCTAAATTTTCGTCGCTAAAACTCTCTAACTGAAAAGCAGCAGGGCCTAAAAGAATACAACATGAAAGAGTAACACATGCGATGCATAATCGGCCAAATCTGGCAGGTTGCGGGCATGCAAATATATGTTGTGTGTTGTTAGGGGCATTTGCTATTCTTTTGGAGATTTTTAGCGATCAGAATTAGCGACGGCAAATGTTGGAATCCGGCTGCAGATTAAATCGATAACTTTTTGGTGTCCAACCTATCAAATGTTAAAGTAAACAAAAATTTACGCTAGTAAGGAAAATAGGTTTGTAAAGGTAGTTTTTAATAAAATATTCAGTTAAAATATATTTAAATGGCATAGTATGTGTTGCAGAAAAAAGTGACCACGGTGGCACAGAGAAGAAGTTTAACTTTTCCTCGAGGTGTGTGAATAACAAGCACAACCAATTTGACAGCTAACGAGCTTTGATTGAGATTATATTTATATGTAAACGTACTTTTATGCTTTGCCGTTCACATATGTTTGCACATCAAATTTCATGAGTACCTAGTACTCACGCCTTTTTTTTAATTCCCATTGAACCAGGTTCGAGTTTTCCAATTGTACAAAAAAGAGAAGTGACTTTGAGCAAAAAATTGGAATGGCTCAAAAAAGTTCCGTTAGAAACATAATTAGCTCAATTGCAACAATCTATTTCAAAACTCGTACAATCTTGCTAATAACAAATTTTGTAGTAACGCATAATCTGAAAAATCCTATGCAAATCGATGCCTCGATGTATGCCCTTCGATGCGTCGAAAAATATCGATATAGATTTCGATGCTTCTCATTAAAGAAAAACATCGGCCTTGCTTTTCGTGCTGTCTTGCCAAGTTTATGGGCCATGTCTCACGATCAATATTTATTGACGTGATCCAAGTATAGCGATATTTATTGACTGTGTAGCATGCAATATTGATGGATAGTGATCCATATCGCAAAATTTCTTGAAATTTTGAAATCTGGATCGCGGATCGCAATAATGTCAATAAATATTTCATATTTCATTCGCGATACGTCAATACGTGTTGTATTTCAAAATAAAGTGGAGATTTAAATGTTAAAGGGAAACGTTAATTATTGGATTAATTCTTTATTTGGCAGTGGTAATTTTTAATAATGTCGGACGACGAAAGCGCACATATCCAGCCGGCGGTGTTGGGATTAACGAATGACCAAAGGTATTTGAAGGAGTTTATCTTACAATTGGAAAATATGCCGGAATTGTGGGACCCTTCGTCCAAAAGCTACACGAATAAAATAAAAAGAACGGCCGGATATGAGAAATTATTACTAATTAAAAAAAAAAGAATAATGATAACGCCACTGTAGATGATGTCCGAAAAAAAAATAAATTCTTTACGATCAAATTATCGCAAGGAATTGAAAAAAATTATTGACTCCAAGCGCTCTGGAGCTGGTACAGAAGACGTTTATATTCCAAAGTCTTGGACATTTAACGCTCTTCACTTTTTTAATAAAGATGAGAAGCCTGTTGACCTGGTAAGTAAATTTGTTTTAAAGATTTCCTTGAATTCTAATCATACTCTAGTGAATACCTAGCTATAAAGGTGGAAAGAAAATAAAGTAGTATGTAGATTGTCTGTTGTGCTAAGTGAAAACTTTTATTGTTCTTTTTTTTCATATACATAAGTGATAAATATTGAGTAGCAAAAGTTAGCATCTATATTCGTCATTGTAATGTTTGCAAAATTTGTCTCTTATAGTTTTGGCACATCTTGTTGAATTTCGCCCCGAACTGCCTTGTATGGTGGTTAATTCAAAATTATACTCATTGGGATTTGGTGCCTGATAATTCGACTCTTTTCTCATTAAATAATTGTGTAGATAACAACAAGCTGCTGTTACTTTTGCAGCTTTCTGCGGGCAGAGACTTATGGGATTTCTGGAAAACTCCAAATTTATTGGCGAGGATACCACACGCACACTCAATGACACATCTAGCCTTCGATAACCGTTTATTAAACAATTGCTCTTCTTGTGTTATACGATGTTTCAGCGCTTCGTAATTCGCTCTCTAAGTAATTCGCTAAGTAATTCGTGAATTACCCTGTTTCCACGCCACACATTAGTAATTCGTTTGGCAGACTCTAGTTCTTGTTCTTGTTCTTCGCTATTTATTATTATTTTTGTGTACTGCAAATATCGAAGACGGAGCTACAATTTTAGTTATCATCAACAATTTTAATTTATTTAGAGAATATTTCATTAATATTATTCTATCTGTGCCTGCAAATGGGACCAGGCCGGTGAAAACTTCGATATATTTCCGATAAATATTAGAGAAGGCACCGATTCGTTCGCCAATCGCATGGTAATTCGATATGAATTACATACAAATAAGGTAATTCGCTCTCAAAATTTTGTATGGCGAATTACATAATTCGGAAAGTAATTGGCAAGGCGAATGACGAAGGGAGAGCGAATTACGAATGATAGAGCGAATTACGAAGCGTGGAAACGCCGTGTTACTCTTTTTTGAGGATAAGGCTATCTGCACACTTGTCGTCCAATCATAGTTGCGTTATAGGGCATTCGCACGAGGCGATTTTACAGGCAACAAAAGTTGAATACGAAGTTGAATGAGAAGTTGAAAGTGAAAAAGTTGCCATCCCTATTCAGACGAGGCGATTTTCGATTCAACACGAATCGTTATTTACATTATTGAATATGAATTTAAATCGCAAAATTTGATCAATTGGCATAAATTTGGTAAGCCAAGCGTTGGTAGAAGTGCTTTTAGCGAAGCTGAAAGATAAAATAAGAGTAAAAAAGTAAAAAAGAAAAAAAAGTATGATACAGAACAGTGTTGGCATTTTTGGTACAATTGTACTTGTTTTATACAATTTCATTTACAATATACTTTCCTACTACGCAGTACTTTTTAGTAAAATTTTGTAATGAATACTAAAAATATATAGCTCTGAAAATTCACAGCAAGAAATTTTTTGTATTCTCTTTGGTTCGCCTGCTCGTATTTACCTTTGTAAGTTTTGAAAAATGGCTTCAACGAGCCAGTATAATATAGCCTAGTCAAATTTTTAAAGAAACTTTTCGATACTAAGTTTTATTAAAACAAAATGTCGAAGTCAGCTTCATATAGAAACAAAGTCTTCGTTAGTTATAAGAAGAGATTTTCGTAAATATAATACCTTTATTGACAAGATTTTACTATTTATTTTATTATTCTTTAATTTTAATTATCTGTTTATAAAATATAATGTATTCTTTAAGAAAAACTGTACAAACCTAAGATTAAATCTTTGCGAAACATCCAAAAACCAACATACTTTCGTAAAAATTTCGAGCTTTATTAATATTCTTTAGTTTTTAGCCCATTCAATTTTAGTATAATAAAGTTCAAGTTTAAAGTAGCTGGGACTTACCGTTGAACTTGGCATTTTTTTTGTCGACGATGTCAGCCATTTTCTTCCATACGAAGTGTGTCCGAAGATTTTTTTATATGGAGAAAACTAGCAACACCTTCATCAAAGAAATCTTAAAAAACTTAGTTATATTAAAATTTAATGGGCTAATAAACCGCACGCTCAAAATAAATCTAGAAAATCGAATTAAAAAGCTCGAAATTTTTACGAAAGTGTGTTGGTTTTTTTTTAATGTTGCACAAAGTTTGAACCTTGAATTTGCACAGCTTTTCTTAAAATATAAACCGTATTTTTACAAAAAATAATTAAAATTGAATACTATTAAGATAAATGGTCAAATCTTGTCGTAAAGTTTTGATAAGCACTTGAAATGCTATTAAAATGTCAAATTTTAGTAGTGAATCCAAAGGAAAATGTCTCTTTTATCCATTAATAATAACTTAAATATGCTTTTTGTTAAGATGTATACCTGAAAATGTGTGCATACATATTTGCGTTAAATGCAATCAATTTGTAAAAGTGTAAACTACGTAAACGTATGTACATAAACAATAAAACTTTCTCATGAATACCATAAGTTCATTGGTCTTGAAGGGAATGTACTAAGAAAATATATGAGCGAATTAAAAAGTGTATACAATTTATACCCGAAAAGTACATTTTTTGTATAGATTTCGTACTGAAGGCACAATTTAATTTCCCAACACTGATACAGAATGTAAAAAAACACAGGGTTGCAAGGAAAAAAAGTTGAACGAGCTCAAAGTTGGCTGGCGACCAACTTTGTTGAAAGCGATTAGTTAAAAGGCTGTTCGGACGAGGCGATTTTTGCTTTCAACTAAAAGTTGCCTGAAAAATCGCCTCGTGCGAAAGCCCTATTATCGTCTCGTCCTGAAATTTTGAGCCGAGCACATGCATTTAAAGGGAGATCTATACACTTGTCGTTATCGGCTAGTTATCGGCAAATCGTAGAAGATGCAGAAACGGATAAGTACGGCACTGTCGCTTGCTAATCGTTGTGCACGCATTGTTTGTTTACATTTTATGTGGACAAATTAGTGAAAAAGTTAATATTTGCATTAAAATTGCATAAAAATAAGTATTTTTTGCATAAAATCTGTGGAAATTATTAAAAAGTGGATAATTGCATTAAAATTCAATAAATGTGAACGTTTTAACTATAAAATATGACGAAATTGTAAAAAGTCTCTGTGTGCATGCACAAAACACATTTCAGGAAAAGAAAAGAAGAGATAGCACAGTCTATATTTTAGAAATTGCAGGTTTTTGTAAATATTTCGCGAAAATATCAACCAGAAAAACAGAAAATACCTGCTCTAAGCGAATTTTTATACGCCAAATGATTTGAAATAACACGACCGAGTGTGCGAAAGTGTAGTCGTCATGTAATCGTTGCATCATGATTATGACGATGAAGCAACTATGATTGGACCACCAATGTGCAGAAAGCCTAAGGCTTCATAAAGTTAGGGCCTAGCGCGAAAGCTTCGTCTCCTATAAAAACATAGGGGAATGATTCCGAGGTGTTTGGCAATGGTGTTGATTCCGGTATATTTAAATGATTTTGTTGCAAACGCTCCCAGAATTTAGTGTAAAAAAAGACACCACCATCAGACACGCGTCCATTGCATCCAATATCAACCAAGATAAATTCCTTTTTAAAATTTGCAATAGCCATAAGAACGATACTGTATGTTCCTTTATAGTTATAATATAGCGCTCCCGAACCATTTGGACGCTTTATTTTTACGTGTTTCCCGTCAACTGCGCCGATGCAGTTATAAAAATTATGTAACACACAAAATTCATCAGAAACACTTCTCCACTCTTCTGCTGTACTAGGCATCTAAAAAAAGAAATTTGAAATCCATTTGATGAATAAAATATAAAATTAACTTTCAGTTTCACCAATCAATTTTAAAATTTATCAGACTGTTAAATTTTAAAATTACAAATTTTCCGAACTACATTGTGTCATTCTAAATTTTAACAGGCTGATAATTTTAAAATTGATTGGTGCAACCGGGCATAAATGTAAAGAATTAAAATCATTTTTGATTCTGAGTTGATGGTCAATTTTGGTTATTTAAACTTCTGGATTCTAGGCTAATTGACAATATGGTTAAGTGCAAGAAAAAGCTTTCTTCAGAATACAGTCCGACGTTTCGCTAACATTCTTAGCTTCCTCAGGGGCGATTTCTTTATTAAAAACATCAACAAAAGAAACAAGAAAAATTAAAATAAACAAAACGTATTAAAACATTGACATTATATGGTAACATTTCACAAACTATAATCAAAAGCACAAGATTTGACAAATTCGAAGTTTACATACATGTACATGAACACTTATTAACTATTATCACGATACATATATCTGGTCACACTAGACTTAAGAGCTAGTTGCTTTGATACCATCCTGGTATGGTACACTCGTCATACTGATTGCCTGTTACAAACATAATTGGTACGCCGCCGCAATATCGTATGTGTCTTCTTTTTTGTTCAAAGTTTTATCTCTGTTTTGTAAAATTCGCAGGANAGATAAATTCCTTTTTAAAATTTGCAATAGCCATAAGAACGATACTGTATGTTCCTTTATAGTTATAATATAGCGCTCCCGAACCATTTGGACGCTTTATTTTTACGTGTTTCCCGTCAACTGCGCCGATGCAGTTATAAAAATTATGTAACACACAAAATTCATCAGAAACACTTCTCCACTCTTCTGCTGTACTAGGCATCTAAAAAAAGAAATTTGAAATCCATTTGATGAATAAAATATAAAATTTACTTTCAGTTTCACCAATCAATTTTAAAATTTATCAGACTGTTAAATTTTAAAATTACAAATTTTCCGAACTACATTGTGTCATTCTAAATTTTAACAGGCTGATAATTTTAAAATTGATTGGTGCAACCGGGCATAAATGTAAAGAATTAAAATCATTTTTGATTCTGAGTTGATGGTCAATTTTGGTTATTTAAACTTCTGGATTCTAGGCTAATTGACAATATGGTTAAGTGCAAGAAAAAGCTTTCTTCAGAATACAGTCCGACGTTTCGCTAACATTCTTAGCTTCCTCAGGGGCGATTTCTTTATTAAAAACATCAACAAAAGAAACAAGAAAAATTAAAATAAACAAAACGTATTAAAACATTGACATTATATGGTAACATTTCACAAACTATAATCAAAAGCACAAGATTTGACAAATTCGAAGTTTACATACATGTACATGAACACTTATTAACTATTATCACGATACATATATCTGGTCACACTAGACTTAAGAGCTAGTTGCTTTGATACCATCCTGGTATGGTACACTCGTCATACTGATTGCCTGTTACAAACATAATTGGTACGCCGCCGCAATATCGTATGTGTCTTCTTTTTTGTTCAAAGTTGTATCTCTGTTTTGTAAAATTCGCAGGATTTCTAGCGTTAATCTGGTTTTCTCTCTTTTTTCTTTATCTAATATCTTTACTTTGCCTAGATCAGCTGTGTGTCCACTTGTCAATATGTGCTGCGCTAACGCAGTGTTGTTTTTGTTCTTTCGGATGTCCGCGTTGTGCTCCCTTACGCGAACTCCTAACGCCCTTTTCGTCGTTCCGATGTAGATTCTATTGCAAACTTCGTTTTCACTTCCCTTGCATGCTATTTCGTACACTACGTTGTGTTTTTGGTGTGGCTCTACTGGTGTTTTTGTCTTTGTAAATATTGATGACAATGTGCAGTTTGATTTGCAGGCTTTAATAAAGAAATCGCCCCTGAGGAAGCTAAGAAAGTTAGCGAAACGTCGGGCTGTAATGTGAAGAAAGCTTTTTCTTGCACTCAACCATATTAGGTCAATTAGCCTAGAATCCAGAAGTTTAAAATCAATTTTATTAATTAACAATAATTTTCTTTCTTTCAGAACAATGAAGAATCGCAAAATGTGGAAGAATTGGTGCAAGTTCAGGAGCAGACAAATAGAGAGGACTTATCTAACACTTCCTTTTCATCTATTAGCGAGTTGGCTCCTCCTCGGAAAAACAAAAAAAAAAGTGCAGTGGGTAAACAAAACGAGCTAATTGAAAAGGCATGTTCCCTATTGTCTGCACCCCAAAGTTCTACAAACATAAACGCAACGGCATTATACTGGAGTGAAAAATTAGAGCATCTTAATCGAACGCAGCGTATGCTAGCTGAAAAAGGAATTAATGATATTTTATTTGAAGCAGAACTGGGTAACTTGAGACGTGACTCTGTAAATATAATTGTATATCCAGACGCTTCCAACACGGATGTTTCATCAGCTCCGACACAAGAACCCACAATGTATAATCAATTACCAGCATTACCACGTTTCTCTGAATCATCACCGCAACCGGATATTAAAGCTATTCGAGTCCGAAGACCGGCACCTATTTATGTACCACCGCCAACACCTTCACCAGACTCCAATTTTGGAATGTCTCTGCAGAGTGAATATATAACACCTAACTACCCACATACTCCGTCTCCTATTCTATCTTCGCAATTGCCTCCAAGTGGCCAAGCAATGCTAATATACAATACTGAAGTAGGTGCCACTGAAGAAATACAAAGCACAGAGGAATACTCACTAAGATCTTTTTTTTCATCCTTCCCTGGCAACTAAAATTATTACATAAATCATATGTATTTATCTGCACAGTTTTCTGAGTCGCTCAAAAGTTATTTGCAAAAAACTGTTACATTTAACACAACTTTGTTAGTACTGAGACTATGTTCAAACAGGCACCTAATTGGAAATTAAGAACCTTTTCACCAATTTAAGCCTTAGTTGTTACCCAATTTATTATACAAAAATTCAAATTATTAACTGCCAATTAATTATTAATTGGCACTTAATTTGTGTCAGATTCCCTATGCAACCCTGCTAGGTGTGTTTAATTTTGACTTGGAGGTATGTTTATTGAACAAAGAGCAATCACCTGTTTTTTTTTCTGTCCCTAAAAAGTAAGTATGTATTTCTATATAAAGAAGATAGGAGGATAACAAATCCCATCGATACCACATCAACTTCTGTACTCACATCAAACAAATTTTGGCTATGAAAAGAATCTCTTGGAGCAGCGCGAGACAAAACTATGTTGTAGAAAAGGTGAATTACTTTCCACCCAGTTCTCCGATCTGACGTTTAAAAATAAATATTTTCCGTCTACCTGGCCAAATCAACTAAAGTTGCGTTACTTTGACCAAGTTTTTGTATCATTTGTATGCCCCTGCACAAAGGAGGGAAGGTATTGGACCAGTTTCCGCGCAAAAGAAAATGCATTGAAATGTCAATAAAATTAAGAACGGATTTCCCGAGAAGTTATTTGGCTACGTTGCAAATGTACCTAAAATTGTGTGTTTGTACCGAATGCACTTGCAAACTAAATAAAGGTACGATTGTACCTACTTTTCCATCACTGTAGGTAATCCAGCAGCTGATTTCGTATCGCTAATTGCGCAGCAGACGTATGTGTGAACACCAAACTCAATTCAGCAATTTAAAGCTGAATTGCCTCAGCTAATTGGCCTGTTTGAACATAGTCTGAGATCACATTAATAAATGCACGAAATGAACAAATATTAATATCTCGATGTTCAGCATAGTTTATTTTACCCGAATTTGTAACAAAAAACCACGAAACTTAATGATTTAATGATGTATTATACTGAAAACAACGAATGTAAACCCGGCGTCTCCTTTTTATTCCGCTAGCTTCAATAAAAACATGGAAGTGCTTGGTGTTGCCAATATATTACTATTAGAAAAGGTTTAATTTAGAGATGCCAATTACAATAAATGTAAAAGATTTTAAGTATTTTACAAATAAAGAAATGCAATTAAATTTAGATTGCGTTTATATTTTCGGTATATAAGAATGCCCCCCTTCACAAATCGTTATGTAATTCGGAACAAGAAAAGAATGCCCACCGTTTCGCTTGAAAAAAAACTAAAAATTCGAGCCGATAGAGCTATTTGAGCTGATTATAACGGTACTAAAATTTACTTGCACAAATTAAAATTAAGCGAGATATGCAAGGTCAAAGATCGAAATTTGCTTTTTAAAAAACCATAATATCTAAAAAACTAGTAAAGCGTTTGTAAAAGTTAATATATAGTTTTAGAGCAAATTAATACACCTTTCTTTTGGTCTACATCCCTTGTGCCTTGCATTTCTAATTTCTGATAAAATATTTTTTTTTAAATATATGAAAAAATTCCATTTAAACTGCTTTTTTTTCAAAACTAGCCTTATTAGGATAGTGTTGTCGTTTTTTTGGTATAAAGAAAATTGATTTCCCTTTCGTTTGATATGCGTATGTCTATTTTTACTTGCGTCCACAGTATTTTTGCGTAGAATTCATTTCTGCGTAGGCGCTTTAGGATTATAATCCTTACCAAATAGAATTCTCCTTTTGGTGTGCACCAACTCATGAACCTATTAGAACAGATCTGACCGGTTGAGAAGCAGCCATTTGTAATAGCAATTAAGAACAAAGTGTGTGACGTTCGTAATTTTGAAGTTTGCTATTTCTGTTTTGCTTCTTTTGTATGTGTATTTTGTCGGTGGTTTATTTCAGTGATTTTTAAGTGAATTTTTGTGCAAATGTAATTAAAATGAAGTGCGCGGTGATTGAATGCAAAAACACGTACATAAATAATAAATTGGTTAGCACAAACATGTGCACAACATTGCTTGCAGTTTTTCTTTATGCTTCGTCTTCATATTCTTTGTTTACTTTTCACAGAAAATAACATGGCGCCGAAATTACAAACGTCAGCCAAAAATTACTTTTTTCTTTTGCTCCATCTTGTCAGATCTTGTGTAGTTGGATCATGCACCAGCTGGGGCTACCGCCCCAGTGATGTAGCCTTGGGAAAGCATGAGGTAACTAGAGTTCCCTTTATGTGTGGTAAACCTGGGGCTACCGCCCCAGTGATGTCTATTATGGTTACTGATAAAATAAAACATTTTTGTTATTAATGAACTGGCAATACCAAGCACCTCCATGTTTTTATTACAACTAACGGAATAAAAAGAATATGCCGGGTTTACATTCGTTGTTTTCAGTATAATACATCATTAAATAATTAAGTTTCGTGGTTTTTTGTTACGAATTCGGGTAAAATAAACTATGCTGAACATCGAGATATGAATATGTACTCATTTCGTGCATTTGTTAAAGTGATTTCAGTACTAACAAAGCTGTGCTAAATGAAACAGTTTTTTGCAAATAACTTTTGAACGGTGTAAAAAAAGTTTCTGCCCTCGGATTCTTAATACTGGTAGTAGTACGCGTCGTTTGATACCCCTTTCGTTCATTTTGCATCAAGTTTCGGTGGGGATCATGAACTGCACCATAACCGAATTCTCATTTCTTTGCTGTCTTGCCAAGTGTATAAAACATCTTCGGACATCGTAGTATTTTTGACGCAAAACTCCTTCGGCCGCGATTAGGGATTATAGCCCTCATAATGTAGAATTCTCTTTCTGTGTTGCGAAGAAAATTAGCGGAAGAATTTTTGAGCAGAATTTCTTTCCGCGTAGGCGGCCTGCGGCCGCGCTTAGGGATTATAACCCTCACAAAGTAGAATTATCTTTCTGTATTGCGAAGAAAAGAAGCAGAAGAACTTTTGAACATACAATCAATAATTATTATCATTTTACTGAAAAATGACATTGGCGCATATTCATAGTCATATTTAGTACTCAACTAAGTCGAAACTATTCTAAGGGCCGGGTACTCAATGTCTGGTTAACACTAATCTCCGGTTAAACATCGTTTTCGACGTTACCGACTCCCTGTTGTATGCATGGAGTCGAAGACGTCGATAACGATGTTTAACCGCAGATTAGTGTTAACCAGATATTGAGTAACCGGCCCTAAGTCACAACTAAAGCTATTCATAGTCGCCTTAGTTTCGACTTTTCTGGCTAAGTACCAACTTAAAATTTAGTTTCGGCTGCAGCTGCAACTAAGTCGTAACAAGGAAGGAGTATTTTATCAAATTAAGGGAAAACAGACGAAATATGTAAAAATTAAGTTGGTAGAGGGTGATTTTGATAATATTGAATAATCTCCAATTAAAATTTACAAAGATCGATCCATTTTAATCGGAAGATGAAATTAAATGCGTATTACAATTCGAATAAAGCTACATCACAATTTTATAATTGGAATAATTTATATAAATTCTCAAATAATAAGTCAGTTTCACGCTAGTTCTTTTAAAGTAAATTTGTGCATAACATTTAGATATCTACTATTTGTATGTTTCACAGCATGCTTTCGATAAACATCGACTTCACATCACTGCGGTTGTTCTGGCTATTTCACACAACTAACAAGAAAATGATATCTTATTATTTTGCATAATCATGCAATGAAAATAAAAATTACATAATAGGCT
>NW_016163025.1:1144-1917 GCF_001687245.7 Rhagoletis zephyria | reverse complement strand
CTCGTCAACCCCAGGAAAACTATCCACGTAATCATCAACGTAGTGACGGTTGATAATAGCTTCGACTGCCCGCAGATCTTCATGTTTAAATTTCAACGCATTCAGATTTTTAACAAACTGAGCAGAGCATGGAGAACAAATCGAACCGAAAATCATAGCCTTCATTACATACACATCCGGCGGCCTTGACGTATCACCTTTACGCCAAAGAAAACGTTGAAAATTTTGATCTTCCTCAATAATATTAATGCGGTGGAACATTTCTCTAATGTCTCCACAAACGGCTATCATACCCTCGCGGAATTTAAACAAAATTGATTGTAAAGCTCGTGTTTGATAATCGTCTGGACCCTTCATAAGCATAGAATTCAGTGAAACATCGTTGATCTTAGCGGCGGCATCAAACACAAGTCTAGGCTTATTGCCCTTGTTTACATTATAAACGGCGAAATGGGGTAAATACCATACACGTTCATTCGGCAATTCAGTCGAAGATAGCTTTCTAGCATAACCCTTGTTTATGTATTCATTTATTTTCGCATTGTACCATTCTGCATAACTCGAATCGCGTAACATTTTTTGTTCAACAAGCTTAAGTCGTCTTAATGCTACATCATAAGAATATGGTACAGTTACATTTGGGGTGTTCACAGTTCGTTCCAAATAGTGTCTCAAAATGTAGACGTCTACATTTTAAGACGTTTTCTAACCGTAAAATCTGTGGTGTTGTTGTTTCCCATACAAAATTGGAAAACGACGCCGTCTACATTTTG
>NW_016163025.1:0-1097 GCF_001687245.7 Rhagoletis zephyria | reverse complement strand
AAAGAAATAACAAATATTAGGAATTGGTAATTAAGTTAAATAATTACAATTTTTCAGAAACAAAATCGAAAGGCGACATATAAAAAAGCACGCAAAGAAGAAATGTCTGGCAACACCAGCAAAGTTTTGAGACGATTTTGCGACGACTGCTAGAAAGGGGTTGTTTCATACCTACCACCTATAAATTTAGTTGTGCTGCTCAAAATACTTTCCGCTCTAATGTCAGCAGCAGACTTTATAACAGGCAACTTTGGCTCAAACCCTTCTAGCGCAAAGTAATCATCTAATTGTTTTTGTATTTCATTCATACCCTGATCATTGATATCTACGTGACAGACTGTAGAATTATTAAAATTATTTTCGTCTGAACAGAATAGCGTCCAACCCAATTTGGTTTCATGTACTGTAAACCCTTCGTTGAAATTTACAACACTCAAAGGGCGTACCAAATTCGTATGCGGCATTCCAATCAGAATTTTAGGAATTGCATCAGAACAATTTTCTATAGGTATGTCATTTAGTTCTTCGAACTGATGCGCAAAATTCTCTACGCATAATGTTCGCGGAGGCAACAATAACTTTTTTATTGTTCGCACGCCTTTCATGTCAAATCTCTTGTTGCTATTCACGCTTGAAATTTCTAAATTTGCACGCATCGAAACCTCTTGTAGTTTGGTCATCAAACCATTTTAAATGCAGGTCTTTTCTACCTGTAAGACCAATTTTATTAGCGATTTCTTCTTCAAGCAATGTTACTTTAGCTCCGTCATCTATAAATGCAATTATCTGCATACTTCCTTTTGGTCCATGCAGCTTCACAGGCAGAAATTTCAGCAATGTTTTGTTTACATTTTCTCTCTCCTTACTCGCATTCGTTGATTGCTTCTTGTCATTTACTAGAGGGCGACAAGTGCTTACGGTGGCAACAGCTGACTCAGCAGGCACGATGTTGCCAGTATTGGCACATTTAGTGATCTCATTATGCAACAATTTACTGTGGGATTTTTGGCACAACGATACGCCGCACGCGCGACGTCGCGGACAGTTTTAAACATTGTGGCCCTGAGAAAGGCAACAAAAGCAAAGGCGGTTCGTTT
>NW_016163024.1:35755-38895 GCF_001687245.7 Rhagoletis zephyria | reverse complement strand
TTGTAATATATAACGAGTAGATTGCGAGATTTCGTTGAAATCTCCTTTGCATGCATCCATGTGTGCTTAAAATAGAAAGTGCCTACGCATCCTAAATTTTTCGTAGTGTAATATATTCTATTGTTTTCTATTCTTATTGTATTCTGGCTGGATAGCCACACGCTTATGAGTGCCTGAGTGACAAAACAAAATATAGAAGTAAAAATAAATATACTTATATAAAACACAATAGAGTGTATTTCCAGATATTCCTAATAATTACTTGGACCATAATGGGCTTAGTAATCGTGTAATTTTAGCAGCGAAAAATGCCGATGTTGACGAACGTAACTGTCAAATACAAAATTTGTTGCCAGTAGTGGCGTAATTATATTATCTGAGGCCCGTGGCAAATTCTTTGGATGGGGCCCTCCTGGTAAATATCGTCACGTTGCAATTTAATTTTAATAAATCACTTAAGTAGTTACCCAACACTATTAACAATAATGTGTGCATTTTAAAAAAATATCTAATAAATTTTATCTTCAATAACATGTGTTTATACATACAAATTTATAATGAAACAACAATTTAATTTTGATAAGCTATTTATTAATAAAATTTCTTTCTCCGAGAATCTATAACATCATCAAAGTTTAAAGATAGAGCCATAGAATTTTCAATAGACACAATAGCCAAGTTACGTAGCCTGCCTTGTCTCATAGAATTTCTCAAATGAGACATTCTTTTTCATATCGGACACCAAATTTGGTGTCACAATTTCGATTTGCTTCAAATTTTTTTCATAGGTTCTATACATGAAATAAGCTAGCACGTGTTCGAGGATTTTTTTTCTTTTTTTCTTCAGCGATATGATCTGTCAAAGTTTGCATTTTTTCGTGATTCTGAGATCATGAATAACTTCAAATCGTTATATCTCGGGTTCTGCGCATCGTAGAGACTTAACCTTAACGTCGTTTTAAAGCAACAGAAACGAGCTTTCTCTATATCCAGATAATCAAAGCATATTCTAGAAATGGGCGTGGCTATATCAAAACCAAAGTTTAAAAATTTAGACCTTATTGTGGTTTTCGCCCGAATAACTGCATGGATTGAAAAAGTTGTGGAACAAATATTGTTAACGAAGTGACATTCTTGCGAAATCCGCAATAAAATCTGCATTTTGCTAACTTTAGTCCTGCAATTGCCACGCCCATTTCTAGGGGTTTATCGCCTTAAAGAAAAATCTTGCCGACAAATATTATATCTTGATAGGTATTATTTCGCAATCCGCAATAAAATTTTACTTTTTGCAAAAACCCGATGTTTAACACCTTACTAAATATACCTCAACAAAAGTTTTCGAAAACAAATTACAAAAATATGTTGATTCTCACAAAATGAACCATCTCGTCATAGAGAAAAATATTTTAAAAATAGTTCTTGAAAATCGCCCATTTTTTGGCCCACATCTTTTATAGAGAATTAAGCAAGGATTACGATGATATAATTTTAAATCCCTAATTTACTGGTCTTCACTATGCCAATCAACTTAAAAAAATACAACTGTTGATAGCTTGACCATCTTATATATAGAAATGTTTAGCCCGTTCTTTAGCTTTAAAACGATGTTAAGAAGTGTCTACGATGCGCAAAACCCGAGATATAACGATTTGAAGTAGTACATGATTAGTCGGAATCACGAAAAAATGCCTACTTCGACAGATAATAGCTCCAAAGAAAAAAAATTTCCTCGAACACGTGTTAGCTTATTTCATGCATAGAACTCACAAAAAAAATTTAAAGCGAATCGGAGACATGACATAACTTTTTTTACGAAGTTCGTCCGACTTAAAAAAGAATGGCTCAAACAGGTTTGTATTGATTTTATCTTCGAAAATGATCGTTTAGCTGTAGGCACAGAAATTGGAACAAATAACATTAATGCAGTACATTCTTCAGGAAAGCAGGAGAACATAAAATAAAGTATGTATCTGTATATGGCCATTTCCAACGATCGCGAACAGTACGTTCGCACGCTTTTGAAGTTCAAAAAACAAGAAAAACATAAATATTTAATAACTTTTTTTTATGTTTCGATAGCATTTTGCTAAGTATATCTTTTGTGCAAAAGGGATAATCTTTCGATTTTTATTTGTCAATATGTTACCAACAAACATGCGATCGCGAACGTACGAATAATAATGGAAGTCGCTTTTGACTGCAAATTGAAAAAGTGCAAGAAACTACGAAATGGAAAAGAAAATTCTAAAGGGATTAATTTTATATTAAAGTGGAATAAAGTTAGTTCCTCCTAACTAATTGCGCGTTGAAATATCCTAACCGTTTTTTATTTATAAGCTTAAGTATCGGTTGCAGACGTACGGATCGCGATCGTACGCTTTTTCTGTAATTTTTTATACCTTTCATGAACATGAAATGGTATTATAATTTTGGTTCAATGTTTTGAAGTACTAGAAGAAGAAGATATAGACCCACATAAATGTTTGCCAAAATTATCAGAACGACGAGCTGAGTCGATTTAGCCAAGTCAATCTGTCTCTCTGTTTGAACGAAATTTAGTCCCTCAGTTTTCGAGATATCCGACTGAAATTCGGTAAGCGAGTGTATTTTTATAATGTATTAATCATTTATCGGAACCGTCAAAATCGGTCTACTATAACTTATAGCTGCCATGCAACTGATCGTTCATTTTAGTTCTCGGTCCTGGTTGACCATTCTGTGGAAATGCTATATGGTCTTAAGTTGTGTCTCACTTACAGCCGCACTCAGAAACGTTCCTTAAATTAACTCTTACGGGCACTTATCTAATGATCGTTAAATCTGTTAATTAATGTTTCCTCTCAGAGTTAAAAACTATGAAAGACAAAATTTAAGTATGGCCCCAGTTGAGGCCCTTTATTTTTGTGGCATCACCCGTTTTTTCGTCCATTTTGAAAAAATATAAAAATAAGTAACGGGTGATTTTTTTGAGGTTAGGATTTTCATGCATTAGTATTTGACAGATCACGTGGGATTTCAGACATGGTGTCAAAGAGAAAGATGCTCAGTATGCTTTGACATTTCATCATGAATAGACTTACTAACGAGCAACGCTTGCAAATCATTGAATTTTATTACCAAAATCAGTGTTCGGTTCG
>NW_016163024.1:7509-34827 GCF_001687245.7 Rhagoletis zephyria | reverse complement strand
AATTTTTATTGGTGTATTTTATGGACTTTATATGCATACATGATTTTATTGTAAGGATGCCAATTCAAATTAATAAACATCAATGTTTCTTGCACGACGGTCGATTTCTTCTGGCATGATTGAAGGTGCTGCCACATATTTTGTTGTCGCTTATGATTGTTACTGTGCCATGATTTTGTTTAAATTTTTGTAAAGTTGCTTACCACACTTACGATTGCTATAAATTTTGTTTCGATTTTTTTAGGATTTTCTAATTTGGTGTCCTCAGACTAAAAACAAAAGCACCAAAAACGCACCAAGCACCAAACTCAAACATTTTTGCGTTTTGAATACTCACTAAATTTGGTGCGAAAAGTATCAAGTTGGCAACAGTGAATGTAAACAAAAGTATTTTATGACGTCAGCGATTGGATGGATGCTGTCAAATCGACGAAGAGAGGGTAAGCGGTCCGCGAATGGCGCGACCTTTATTTTCTGGATCGTGGTTTGAACGACTATCGTTTCAAAGTTACGTGATTCATGCCCAGTTGCAACAAATGAGTCCATAAATATATATGTACATACATAGGTACAAAGCCGTATGCATGTGCTGAGTTTAAATAATCGGAAGTACAAATCAATTGTAGCGCATTTCCTCTTACTATGCATATGCCTAAATGTATGCAACCATTTACAACCATTTAGCAAGCAACACAGGGTGCTTCTAATGAAAATAAAAATTTTATGCTGAAATACCAATGCTAGCCCTTCGAAATTATGTGCTGGGATATGCGTTACAGCTTCGCAAATTTTACCCCTACCGAAACCAAAGATGTATACACATCAAAAATATTTTATTATAACCGGAAAAACTAAAAATTTGAGAAACTTAAACTAAACGAAAAAAGATGAATCAAAAATATTTCCAAACGTTAAATAAAATAAGGAATATGAATTTTGTAAGCAATAAAACTTAAAAAAAATTGCATTAAAAAAATTTGTTGCCGAGGATTGAACTCGGATCTCTTGAATGACACGAAAGGGCTCTGCTCACTGGGCCATTGCCATTATTACAGCAACGTTATCGAAATTGAAATTTATTGGAAGCAAACAAAAAATTTCAAAATTATTCGTTAAAAAGTTAAGTAAAGGTTTTTGTTTACTTAACTTTAATGTACATTGAATGCTGTTAATGAATCATTAACTGACTCTGAGAGGGAATTTTTCAAATCGCTACTGAGGGACACCGTAAGTAATCATTAAACGACTATGAGTGCGGCTGTTAAATTGATTTTAAGTATTAAACAGATTATAACTTTTAAGTACTTAGTTTTGTTAAACATTTTAGGATATTTCTGAGCCACCGGTCTCTTGGGCCGGGGCCTTCTCGGTTCGGGGGCCGTGGCATTTTGCCAGCCATTCCACCCTATAGTTACGCCTCTGGTTGCCAGGCAATCTGTTGGATTTTGAGTCAATCGACACCATTATTGATGAAAACGACACCGTTAATTTTTCGATTGAATTTTGGAATTCTCTGGATATGCCAGGAATACCGCCACACAAACTTTGACTGAAAATTGGTCCACCAGTCATTCTTTTCTCTTCTTCTACTTCTTCTTATTTGACCGACTTCAACAAAGCACACCAGTCGTTTTTTTCTGTGCCAACTGGCGCTATTTGGAAATGGCAAGTACAGCCAAGTCCTTCTCCGCCTGGTCTTTCCATCTCAGTGGGGGCCTTCCTGTTTCTCTGCTACCACCAGCGGATTCCGAGTTGAACACTTTCAGAGCTGGAGCGTCGGTGTCCATTCGAACGACATGACCAAGCCAGCGGAGCCGCTGTATTAATTATTATATAAAGCTCATACATACTTATATAAAGCTCATACAGCTCATCTTTCCATTGTCTTCGGTACTCGCCGTCGCCAACGCGTAAAGGCCCGTAAATCTTCCGCAAAATCTTTCTCTCGAATACTCTACAAGCCCCGCCTCATCGGATGTTGTCAATGTCCATGCTTCTGCGCCATATACCATCACGGGCATAATGAGTGACTGGTTTTTGTACGTCGAGAGAGGACTTTGGTCCTGAATTGCCTACCCAGTCCAAACTAGCACTTGTTGGCATGAGTGATTCTGCGTTGGATTTCCATGTTGACATTATTATCGGTGTTAATGCTGGCTCCCAAGTAAACGAAATTCTCTATTTTCTACCACCAGACCCATTCGCTTTGCTTCCTTAACCAACTTGGAAAATGCAGAACAGACTTCGCGGTTTTTGTTACCGATGATATCGATGTCATCGGTATAAGCCAGCAATTGCACGCTCTTGTAGTAAATTGTTCCTGAGCGGTTCAGTTGTGCAGCCCTTATTATCTCCGCCAACATCAGATTAAAGAAGTCACGTGAAAGAGGGTCGCCCTGTCCGAAGCCCGGTATGTTGGCGAACGGCTCGGAGAGGTCTTTCCCAATGCTGACGGGGCTAGTGGTATTGCTCAACGTCATTTTACACAGCCGTATCAGTTTGGCAGGTATGCCAATTTCAGACATAGCGACGTATAGGCAACTCCTTTTAGTGCGGTCGAAAGTGGCTTTAAATTCGACAAATAGGAGGTGGGTGTCGATTCTTTTCTCGCGGGTCTTTCCCAAGATTTGGCGTATTGTGAATACCTGGCCTATTGTGGATTTTCCAGGCCTAAAACCACACTGATAAGCCTCAATCAGTTCATTGACGGTAGGCTTCAGTGTTTCACACAATACGCTCGATAAGACCTTGTAACCTATGCTTAGAAGGCTGGTCCCGCGGTAGTTGGTGCGAATGGCGGGGTTGCCTTGCTTATGGATTGGGCAGAGCGCACTTAAATTCCAGTTGTCGGGCATGCGTTCATCTGACCATATTCTGCATAAGAGATGATGCATGCACCTTATCAACTCCCCGCCACCGTCCTTGAATAGCTCAGCTAACAGGCTGTCAGCTCCATCAGTTTTGTTGTTTTTCAGCAGCATTATTGCTTTTCGTACCTCGTCGTGGTCAGGCGGAGAAACTTCGACTCCGTCATCATCAACTGGGGGCTCGGGTTCTTCTTCTCCACAACTTTCCGTGCTGATACAATTCAGTAGTGTGGAAAAGTGTTCCCTCCATAATTTAAGTACGTTCTGAACATCGGTAACTAGGTCGGCATTGTTGTTCTTACAGGAGCACGCCCTGGCCTTGAAACCTTCCGTAAGTCGCCTAACTCTCTGGTAAAATTTTCGGGCATTCTTCCTGTCGGACAGCATTTCAAGCCCTTCGCACTCACGTATTTCGGCCTCTCTCTTCTTATTGCGACAAATACGTCTCGCTTACCTTTTCAGATCCCTATAGCGGTCCCACATAGCTCGTGTTGCGCCCGATCGCAGCGTGGCCCTGTAGGCGGCATCTTTTTTCTCTGCAGCTTCCTAACACTCTTCATCTTACCAGTTGTTCTTTCGGGCTCGCTGAAATCCTGCTAACTTCTTCGACGGCGGTACTTAATGAGCGAGAAATGTGGTTCCACTGCTCGCATATGTCGGCTTGTTGAAGAATGCTCTCGGAGAGCAGGCGTGAGAGTCGATGAGCGAATGCATTGGCTGTCTGTTTTGATTGCAGCTTTTCGAAGTTAAGCTTTCCTTGCATATTTGGGCGCACATTTTTTACTGCACAGAGGTGGGTGCGTATCTTGGCTGCAACAAGATAGTGGTCCGATGGTCCGATGTTTGGTCCTCGGAGTGTACGTACGTCCAAAACACTGGAAGCATGCCTTCCATCTATAACAATATGGTCGATTTGGTTTCTCGTTTTTCCGTCCGAAAACATCCACGTAGCTTGATGAATCTTCTTTTGCTTGAACCTAGTACTGCATACTAGCATGTTTCGGGCCCCGGCGAAAGCGATCAGCCTGAGTCCGTTGTCGGACATTTCGTCGTGGAGGCTGAATTTTCCGCCGGTTGCTTCAAAAGATCCCTTCCTTGCCCACCCTTGCATTGTGGCATTGTGTGGCATTGTGGCATTGCCCACAGTTGTGGGATTAACTGTGGAATGAAACGCCAGATCATTGGAGAATCGCAGGAACTTCTTCACGGACATAATGCTTTCGTTAGGTTACTAAGGAAGGTGTGCCTTCTGACGACCACAAAACCATAATTGGAGCAGATAAATACGCCACTGGAAGTTGTCAACGTGAATAGTTGGTGAAAATGTTTCAATAAAAAAATTATTTTTGGGCGGGACGAAGTTCGCCGGGTCTGCTAGTAATTAATGAAATATTAATAAGCTGAGACCCAATAATTATATAATTATCTTCCGTTTCTTTAATAATAGCTGTATAATAATGAAACACGCCCACGGTCAATGAATAGAAAAAATGTGTGATCCACAAACAAGTGTGGCCAGACATGCATTTTTAGTTCAAGCGGTTGTAATTACAATTATGACATTATTACTCATTTTTACAATTTTGGATGAGACTTTATTTCACTTCTGGATTGGAAATAATGGCATATGGTTTTATTTTCAAAACAAAATGAAAATAAGACCATATGGCCTTATTGCGTATGGTGTTATTGCACCCCACCAACTTTTCTTGGTAGCGGCAGACCTGAAATGCAAAATTGCATATACGCCATGCAGCAAAATTTAGAGACAGTCTGGCAAAGTGCTAGTTCCGCCCTACAAATTTCAAAACTGTCTCTGAACTACTGCAAAAGCTGGACGGTTGAAACTCATGTGGTGCTAGTTGCGCTGTCATCAATGTTACTCTTCCTGGTCAAGCTGACAATAGATGCACAAATATACCATTCTATATTTTTTCGATTTGCTTAGACCCTAAAACTAATATCAAACTGTTTCCGCTTATGTAATATGTGATTCCCTAGTTTATGAGGCAACGGCTAAAATATTTCCAAAAAAGTCGTTATTTGTAACATTAATACAATTTCTATAGATATATGTATAAAATTTAATGCAGAATATAACCACTTAACAGCAAAAGTCTCCGTACACTATTTCCTTCTTGAGTATTCACAGTATATTGAGAGCTAAAATTTTTTTGTTATTATTTTATTAAAAAAAATTATCATGCTTAAGACAAAATCATATAAACCCAGTTTTCAAGCTTAATACAAAACAAAGGAATAATCAATGACTGCTATTGATCAATATCAACGGGTGCTATTGATATGACCGATACTGTACATAGGTAAATATGCCTTTCGCTGAGCACACGAGATGTGTAGTCATGCAGTATTTTTTTTTGATTTCCAATACTTTTAATTTTAATTAATTAATCCCAATGGTTTTTACCCTCATGACGTACGGAACCTTTGTTTTTTTGATGTGTATACATCTTTGGTTTCGGTAGGGGTAAAATTTGCGAAGCTGTAACGCATATCCCAGCACAAAATTTCGAAGGGCTAGCATTGGTATTTCAGCATAAAATTTTTATTTTCATTAGAAGCACCCTGTGTTGCTTGCTAAATGGTTGTAAATGGCTGTAAATGGTTGCATACATTTAGGCATATGCATAGTAAGAGGAAATGCGCTACAATTGATTTGTACTTCCGATTATTTAAACTCAGCACATGCATACGGCTTTGTACCTATGTATGTACATATATATTTATGGACTCATTTGTTGCAACTGGGCATGAATCACGTAACTTTGAAACGATAGTCGTTCAAACCACGATCCAGAAAATAAAGGTCGCGCCATTCGCGGACCGCTTACCCTCTCTTCGTCGATTTGACAGCATCCATCCAATCGCTGACGTCATAAAATACTTTTGTTTACATTCACTGTTGCCAACTTGATACTTTTCGCACCAAATTTAGTGAGTATTCAAAACGCAAAAATGTTTGAGTTTGGTGCTTGGTGCGTTTTTGGTGCTTTTGTTTTTAGTCTGAGGACACCAAATTAGAAAATCCTAAAAAAATCGAAACAAAATTTATAGCAATCGTAAGTGTGGTAAGCAACTTTACAAAAATTTAAACAAAATCATGGCACAGTAACAATCATAAGCGACAACAAAATATGTGGCAGCACCTTCAATCATGCCAGAAGAAATCGACCGTCGTGCAAGAAACATTGATGTTTATTAATTTGAATTGGCATCCTTACAATAAAATCATGTATGCATATAAAGTCCATAAAATACACCAATAAAAATTGTATGCTTTTTCAAATCGTCACGACCAGTTGCTCTCAGCTCGATTGGCGCAATCTTGTGTTCTATCATTCTTGCGTTCAAACGATACTGACAAAACGATGTTGTCAAAACACTTATTTATGCATTTGTGTTGATGTTACGTAACACTGTTACGTGAAGCAAAACTGGAATCGAGTTGACGATATCGCACAAACGATCAAACAATTTTTGATTTTTATGAAGCAAGACAATCTCGAGACGATATCGTTCAGACGATTGTCGTCATACGTGATTCATGCCCTGGTTTCGATATTTGTAGATGGGTTTCGGTCTATTTTGATAAAAAAGCAAGGCGAAAATTTAAAAAAATACTGAAATCATTTTAACTGGGACCGTTGATAACTGATGAACATACATGANAAAGATTATCCTAATTTTCGAGCTTATCTCCCTAATCTTTTATTAGAAAAAGAGATTAGCCATGCAAAATTATAATTAAAAATATCTCAGATTAAACCGATAACTTTTTGGTGTCCAACCTAGTTTTATCGATTATACTTGCGAAGAAGAGGAATGTCAAATGTTAAAGTAAACAAAAATTGACGCTGGTAAGGAAAATAGGTTTTTAAATGTATTTTTAATAAAATATTCAGTTAAAATATACTTAAATGGCATAATATGTGTTGCAGAAAAAAGGGACCACGGTGGCACAGAGAAGAAGTTTAACTTTTCCTCGAGTTGTGTGAATAAGAAGCACAACCAATTTGACAGCTAACGAGCTTTGATTGAGATTATATTTATATGTAAACACACTTTTATGCTTTGCCGTTCGCATATGTTTACACATCAAATTTCATGAGTACCTAGTACTCACGCCTTTTTTTTTGGTGCTGATTCGTGGAAACAGGAGGTTGTTAAGTGTCGAGGTCAAATTCATCAGCTGATTGGATATGCTTATAGCAAAAATCTAGTCCGATATTTCAAACGTGCTGGAATGAGAGTTAAGATCTTGACATAAACCACGGAATGATTCCTATAGTTCAAAATTAGTTTTGCATGGCTTCAAAAATAGAGGTCGAAAGTGTCTTGAAACTTGAGAGGGTACATTAAAATTTACCTCAGCCAGAAGGGCTGGGCTATTAGTAAGCCCGTCATTAATTTTACGATAAATATTATATATATTTTTCGTAAAGTTTTTGTTTAAGCATGGCTCTTATTTCAGAAACCATTTAAATTTGTTGCAAACTTGATAGAACTCTAAAAACAGTCTTGAATCAGAGTTTTTTTTTTATATGTATATTTCGAGTATTCAGTTTTCAAGCCCATCAAATTTTAATGTAGTAAAGTGTAACCTTGCATCTGAGACGAAAATAATTAAATAGGAGAATACCTTCAAGAGCGTGCGTAAAAAGAGTTATAAAACATCGCTTAGATTTTTAAATATAAGTAACACAGAAATGCCCATTATACGTAACAAATATAAGTTGTTTTAAAGAATAACGGTTTTAGAAACTGAAGGAATAACCGACACTTCATATCTAAAAAAGTAAGTTAATGTAAAACAAATAGCTATTTAAAAATAAAATTAAGTATTTTTTATTTACAGATTGTATGCGTGCTTTTTAATTACAGTATACAGTGCTCCATACTATACTTCTTAGATCCAGCTCAAAACTAACCACATTTAGCCCGGAGGTTACTCTTTTTGATCCATCTAAGAACTGTTTTTATATGAACTGTCTAAGAACCATCTAAGCCAGAATCAGCACAGAAAAAGTTCAAAAGCTCTGCAGAGGGCGACAATTGTCGCTTCGTAGGACATCGCCATGTTAAAAAAGCATTGATTTGGGATAAATGAAGAACCAGTACCGTCCCTTTTCAGGCTAGCTCAGCGCGAGTTCTGAACCAGTTTGGTTTGCTGCAGGGTATGTACGTACACACAAACATACATATGAATGTACATGTGTATGTAGGTACTCGTATGCATTCGCGTTGAAGATAATAATAATAATAATTAGGACTCGGAATCTCGTCGGAATCTTCATAATGAAATGGTCAAGTTAGCTTTACGAATCATAAAATTTCCTTTAAAATGGCATTCAATCTTTAGTGTATATTTTTGCATATTTTGCAGTATATGCATGGATTTGCATATTTTGCAAAAACTACCTGCATATTTATTGCGCATATTTTAGTATACTTTACACAAAATGCATATGGTTTGTTTGTGTGTAACACGAAAATGACAGTTTCGCCATTTTCTGCAGCCAACTTCAATACCTAACGCCCTGTCAAAATCGGATTTTCCAACCGCTCAGCGTTGACGCCGCGTTGCTTCGGTATGCTTCATATAAATTGTATGGGCATGAGAATTTTTTGACAGCCAGACAACGCTGACGCTTTTGTTTGCTTGTGAAATTTATCACTTGAAGGCCAAGCAGACTGTTTTAGAGTGCAACTGCCTCTCTCTGTATGACGTATTGAAATTCATTAAAGCCGCCAAGTGGCTTTAGGTTTTACGAGTTGTGAAATCAAAATGGCACATTTAATAATTGCTTGTCACCAGGATGACAATCCACTTAAAAATTCATCTGAACCACTATTAAAGTGTCAGTGCTTCTATTTACATAAGATTGTAACTGTCTGCTTGATGATAAATTAATTGACGTTTTCGTACATTTTTTTTTTTATGAATAAGGCCATAATTTTATACATAAACTTGTATTGTTTTTTGAAGTGAATTGTTTTCGTTATCTTCTTGTTAAAATACAGTGTTCCTTATTTTTGTACCGGCAATAAAATATTGGGAAAATATTTTGAATCGCATACTTTACTTGTTTATAGCGGATATTTTTGAATTTTGAGTGCATATTATATGCGTATATTTTAGATTTTTTAGTGCATGAGATTCCGAGCCCTAATAATAATTCCAACGATTTTCCCCTCCATTCCCGCCTATCCGCCATTCTCGCAGCCCGCATGACGTACGGTAGGGATGCCCAAATCAGCACATACATATGTGTCGCGGGTGACTGCGCGTGCAAAGCTTTGCACGGCGGTGCTGGACAAGCGCGGAAGCAAAAAGTTATCGGAAGGGGAAAACGAAGTCAACAGAAAAGTGAGATTGTATGTGCCACAGCACAATCGATTGATTTTCGGCAATTTTAAATATTTTTTTTACATTTAATCGTATGTGCTTAAACTAATAAATGATATAAACATAGAAACGCAAGCAGAAGAATCTTCCTTACACATTCTGCATATGCGCTTAACATTTTTGTTTAAACAAATTTGTCGAAATTTCATCTCTAAAGCAAATATTAAATATCATTTAATATATACTTTAGAATTAAATAACCATTTTTAGTGGTGGGCGAGTCCGAGATGTTTAAATCATCGAGCCAGTACATTCAATTCGCGTAGATTTTTGAGAACTTTTTTCGTTAAAGGTGTTGTACTTTTTCTTCCATACTGAAATTTTTGTACATCCAATTTAATCCAATGCAAAAAAATATTAAAAATCAACATTAATTCTTAGCTGCACTTTCACTTTATAATACTAAAATTGAATCGACTATAAAACTGCATACCGTCAGTTGGTGTCGAACACTCATGCGGCGAGGATGTGATCGCGCTTTTATTGATTTTATTGCCGTTAACCAGCATTTTCGTAAAAGCGCTAGCACAATCTCAACAACAAAGTTATTATTAATGGATAAGAGAGACATCTTTTTGGATTCGGTAATAGGTTTTGAAATTTTAATAGCATTTCAAGTGCTTATCAAAACTTTACGACACACTCACATATTGACAAGATTTGACCATTTATCTTAATTCTATGTATTTTGTTTTATACAATACAGTTTATACTTAAAAAAAAGCCGTACAAATACAAGGTTAAATCTTTTTGCAACATTAAAATAATCAACACACTTTCGTAAAAATTTCGAGCTTTTTAATTAGATTTCCTAGAAATACTTTGAGTGTGCAGTTTTGTAGCCCATTCAGTTTTAATATAACAAAGTCTTCTAAGATTTTTTTTGATGAAGCAGTTGCTCATTTTCTCCATATAAAAAATCGTCGAACACACTTCGTATGGAAAAAATTACGCATATCGTCAACAAAAAAAAAATCATAAATTACCAAATATCAGCGGTAAGTTCCAGCTACTATAAACTTGCAATTTACTATACTAAAATTGAAAACTTCGAAATTTTTACGAAAGCTTGTAGATTTTTTTTATGTTGCACAAAGTATTAAACTTAGATTTATGCAGATTAGTTAAAGAACAAATTACATTTTTATAAAAAGATAAATAAAATTTAAAAAAATAATAAAATAAATAGTAATCGATTTTTCAAACTTACAAAGTCAAATACGAAAAGGCGAAAACAAAAAAAGAACAAGTAAGAAAGTCTAAGTTCGGGTGGAGCCGAACATTAAATACCCGGCGTAAGTATTAAATATATGTTTTTTCACCTTTCCGAAAGCTACCGCTAGCCGGGGTGTATCAATTTTGAGTAAATTTTCGTCCTTAAATTTCGAAATATTGCAGTTTCAAGCATTTCTGAAATTTACCGTTATATGAAAAGCGGCCGTAATTTTAGTCCGATTTCAATAATTTTCAACGTTTTTCTTTTATGTGGCAAGCACAATAACCATACCGAGTTTGGTACAAATTGGTAGAACGGTTACCGCGATACATTTATGTGATCATAAGTGGGCGGTACCACGCCCATTTTTCCAAATTTTATGATAAACGTATTTCTTGGTTAAGAATTATTGCAAGCATCAATTTTAAATAAATTAGCTTTAATATTTTCTGATTTATCGAAGATTTTGTATTTCTCTAAATTACCGTTATATGGGATGTGGGCGTGGTTATTGTCCGATTTTAAAAAGTTTCGGCCATTTTTTATGCTGTACCAAGGCCAACAACTGTGCCAAGTTTGGAAGAAATTGGTGCAGCGGTTACCAAGATATACACATGTAACCATAAGTGGGCGTGGCTACGCCCATTTTCCAAAAATTTATAATATTCTTATTGTTCGTCTGAAAGTTGTTGTAAATATCAACTTTGAGTGAATTATCTTCAGTAGTTAATAAAATATCGCAGTTTTCGTATTTCTGGAAATTACCGTTATATGGGAAGTGGGCGTGGTTACAGTCCGATTTCGCCCATTTTCAATACCAACCTACCTTGGATTAACGGAAACCTACATACCGCGCTCTATAAGTCACTAACCATGCCCGTGCTGGTATATGACAACATCCGATGAGGCGGCTCTTGGAGTGTTTGAGAGAAAGATTTTGCGGAAGATTTACGGGCCTTTACGCGTTGGCGACGGCGAGTACCGCAGACGATGAGCTGTATGAGCTTTACAACGGTATGGACATAGTGCAGCGAATTAAAATACAGCGGTTCCGCTGGCTTGGTCATGTCGTTCGAATGGACACCGACGCTCCAGATCTGAAAGTATTCAACTCGGAACCCGCTGATGGTAGCAGAGGGAGGCCCCCACTGCGATGGAAAGATCAGGTGGAGAAGGACTTGGCTTCACTTGGCGTTTCCAATTGGCGTCAGTTGGCACAGAGCAGAAACGACTGGCGTGCTTTGCTGAACTCTGCCAAAATCGCTTAGGCGGTTACAGCGCCAAAAAATAAGAAGAAGAAGAACATACCAATTTTCGTTGAGATATCTCAATTTCTGCTCGAGTTATCGTGTACACGGACGGACGGACAGACGGACAGACGGACGGACAGACAGACATGGTTTAATCGATTTCTCTATTCATTCTGAGCNTTCTGAGCATTTATGTGTACATTTGTCTATATCTATCTCGATTCGTTTTGGCTGTTACAAACAACCGTTATGGGAACAAAATTAATATACTCTTGTGCACAAGTGCGCTCGGGTATAAAAGTTTCACGCTCTGAATTTTTAGAGCCATATATTTTTAGTATTCATCAAAAAATTGTACTAAAATTACTGCGTAGTAGCAGAGTATATTGTAAACCAAATTGTATCAACAAAGTACAATTGTACCAAAAATGCCAACACTGTCTCGCTGTTTTCGCAAAATGTAGTTGTGTGCGTGAGCCCATCGCTGACATTTTCACATCAGTGTTGATACTTAAGATTTTTAAATTGTACCAAATTAATGACAAAAAGTGTAACTTTTGGAGCTTCATTGTACTTTTCACCATTTCCGTCAATGCATTACCTCCCTTTTCCCGCAACCAAACAAAACCAATTTTATTGTCTAGTGCAGTGTGTTTATTGTTCAATTCAATGTACAGCTTCAGTTAGCGTAGGCTTAGTTTAACGTAACTTATCATTGAGATCTCTTCAGCTGGCCTATAAAGTCATAGCCTGTCTTGTAAGAAAGTCCCACTAAGTTAAACTAAGTTTCATTCAGCTTAGTGTTTAACTTAAACTATACACAAATAAGTTCTTGAATTATATTTCACATTTTTAAAAGTACACCCTGCGACAAAATACTACGGTCACCTGGTTTGGGCTATTTATTGTATTATTTATCATTGTCTGACAAAAACTATTCAAATAAAACTTAATTTAAAATATTGGAATAAAAAACAACAACGCTACACGCGCATTCATCCATATAACACTATTAGAATGAATGGGCTACAAAAATGTTAACCCAAAACATGTCTACAAATACTGAACAAAAACTGTAAAAATTTTATGAAACTTTGCTGATTTTTTTCAATCTTTCAAGTTTGGATTTATTTGCAAGGTTTTTGTTTGACAATGAGCTACAATTTTATTTAAAAAAAATAATTAAAATTATTTAAAAAAATAAAATAAATACCGGGTGACCGTGTAATTTTGTCAAAGGTGAAGACAATGATGATAAAACATTAATACACTATATACGTCACTTCATATTAATGAACATAAAATGAAATCACTATCGATAAAATGGAAATCCTCAAGGGAAATGTTTAATTTCAACGCATGGAATTTACATACACTTTTTTATTTTCAACCCCCGAATTGCCCAATAACTTTTATTTCTGCAGGATCGCCATTAGGTAATTGCATTTCCAAAGATTTTTCAAAATAAATAGCGATGAGGGATATTTCACACGCCGGTGATAAGAAATCGCAATCACCATAACGCACATCACTCATATTACTGTTCACAATCACGTTTACATTCAAAATTACAATTCATAGTTTCGTTTTGTAGCAAATATGAAATATAGGTATATCCATTTACTTAAATGTAAACGGATTAAGAATCAAAGTGCTAGAAGAGATTTGAGCGTTTGGTACCAAAAGTATTTTTGATGTTGAAATTGTATTTAAAATCGGCAAATTATACTTCTGTACCTTTTAAAATTAATTGTACTGAAAAAAGTACAATTATACATAAAATATCAACACTGTTTCACTTGCGTGACAAAGTACTTGCTGCAGTGATGCCAGATTTGAGCGTACCAATTTTTTACCGATAATAACTCATGCGAGGGATTTGGGTATTGTGCATTTTACAAGCTTATAAGGAAGTATACATATCTGTGGTCGTATAGAATAGTATCTTATGTCGGAAGACTGGCTTTAGTATAATGAACCATTCGCAGCATACGATTGCGAAAGACTCACTGGCGCCGAGTCGTTGAAGAACTCTTGGAAAATAAACGTAAAGGAGGCAGTTGCGATGCTAGCAAGCCAATATTCGTATAAAGTCTCATAAAAAAAACTCCTTGTGGTTTAAAGAATATAGGAAATAATACATTTTACTAAAGCCAGCCTCCCGACATGAGCTACTATTTCATACGAACACAAATATCTTCTTCTTCTTATTTGGCGCTGTAACCGCCTAAGCGATTTTGGCCGAGTCCAAAACAGCACGCCAGTCATTTCTCTTCTGTGCTAACTGACGCCAATTGAAAATGCCAAGTGAAGCCAAGTCCTTCTCCACCTGGTCTTTCCAACGCAGAGGAGGCCTTCCTCTTCCTCTGTTACCAGCATCGCGGCCCGCGTTGAATATTTTCAGAGCAGGAGCGTTTCTGTCCATCCGAACGACATGGCCAAGCCAGCGGAGCCGCTGAATTTTAATTCGCTGCACTATGTCTATATCGTTGTAAAGCTCATACAGCTCATCGTTAAATCGTCTGCGATATTCGCCATCACCAACGCGTAAAGGTCCGTAAATCTTTCGCAGAATCTTTCTCTCGAAAACTCCAAGAGCCGCCTCATCAGATGCTTTCATTGTCCATGCTTCCGCGCCATACACCAGCACAGGCATGATGAGTGACTTATAGAGTGTGATCTTTGTACGACGAGAGAGGACTTTACTTCTCAATTGCCTACTCAGCCCAAAGTAGCACTTGTTGGCAAGAGTGATTCTCCGTTGGATTTCAAGGCTGACATTATTATTGGTGTTAATGCTGGTTCCCAAATAAACGAAGTCGTCTACTTTTTCAAACTTGTAACTGTCAACAGTGACGTGGGTGCCAAGACGCGTATGCTCTGACTGTTTGTGTGCTGACAGGAGATACTTCGTTTTGTCCTCGTTCACCACCAGACCCATTCGCTTTGCTTCTCTATCCAATCCCGAGAAGGCAGAACAGACGTAGCCCTTGTTTTTACCGATAATATCGATGTCGTCGGCATACGCCAGCAATTGTACGCTCTTATAAAGTATTGTGCCTGAGCGGTTCAGTTCTGCGGCTCTTATTATCTTCTCCAACATAAGATTAAAGAAATCACACGAAAGGGGGTCCCCTTGTCTGAAACCTCGTTTGGTATCAAACGGCTCGGAGAGGTCCTTCCCTATTCTGACGGAGCTGGTGGTATTGCTCAACGTCATTTTACACAGCCGTATTAGTTTCGCGGGGATACCAAATTCAGACATCGCGGCATAAAGGCAACTTCTCTTCGTGCTGTCGAAAGCGGCTTTGAAATCGACAAATAGATGGTGTGTGTCGATCCTATTCTCGCGGGTCTTTTCCAAGATTTGGCGTATTGTGAATACCTGATCTATGGTGGATTTTCCAGGCCTAAAGCCACACTGATAAGGTCCAATCAGCTCGTTGACGGTGGGCTTCAGTCTTTCGCACAATACGCTCGATAAGACCTTGTAACCTATGCTTAGAAGGCTAATTCCGCGGTAGTTGGCGCGTATGGCGGGGTCGCCTTTCTTGGGGATTGGGCAGAGCACACTTAAATTCCAGTCGTCGGGCATGCGTTCATCTGACCATATTCTGCATACGAGCTGATGCATGCACCTCATCAGCTCCTCGCCGCCGTACTTGAATAGCTCGGCTGGCAGGCCGTCAGCTCCAGCAGCTTTGTTGTTTTTCAGCCGCGTAATCGCTATACGTACCTCGTCATAGTCAGGCGGTGGGACAGCTACTCCATCATCATCGACTGGGGACTCGGGTTCGTCTTCCTCACTACTTTCAGCGCTGCTACCATTCAGTAGGTTATAAAAGTGTTCCCTCCACAATTTAAGTATATTCTGGACATCGGTCACTAGGTCGCCATTGTTGTTCTTACAGGAGTTCGCCCCGGTCTTGAAACCTTCCGTAAGTCGCCTAACCCTCTGGTAGAATTTTCGGGCGTTCTTCCTGTCGGCCAGCATCTCAAGCTCTTCGCACTCACGTATTTCGGCCTCTCTCTTCTTATTGCGGCAAATACGTCTCGCTTCCTTCTTCAGTTCCCTATAACGGTCCCACATGGCTCGCGTTGCGCCCGATCGCAGCGTGGCCCTGTAGGCGGCATCTTTTTTCTCTGCGGCTTCTTGACATTCCTCATCGTACCAGTTGTTCTTTCGGGCTCGCTGAAATCCAACTACTTCTTCGGCGGCGGTACTTAATGATCGGGAAATGTGGTTCCACTGCTCGCGTACGTCGGATTGTTGAAGAGTGCTCTCAGAGAGCAGGTGTGTGAGTCGAGTGGCGAATAAATTGGCCGTCTGTTGTGATTGCAGCTTTTCGACGTTAAGCTTTCCTTGCATTGTTGGGCGCACATTTTTTGCTGCACAGAGGCGGGTGCGTATCTTGGCTACAACAAGATAGTGGTCCGAGTCGATGTTTGGCCCTCGGAGTGTACGTACGTCCAAAACGCTTGAAGCATGCCTTCCGTCTATCACAACATGATCGATTTGGTTTCTCGTTTTTCGATCTGGAGACAGCCATGTAGCTTGGTGGATGTTCTTATGCTGGAACCTAGTACTACATATTACCATATTTCGGGCCCCGGCGAAGTCGATCAGCCTCAGTCCGTTATCGGACGTTTCGTCGTGGAGGCTGAATTTTCCGACAGTGGCGCCAAAGATCCCTTCCTTGCCCACCTTGGCATTAAAATCGCCAAGCACGATTTTGACATCGTGTCGGGGGCAGCGCTCATATGTACGTTCCAAGCGCTCATAGAAGAGATCCTTGGACGCCTCATCCTTCTCTTCCGTCGGGGCATGGGCGCAGATGAGCGAGATGTTGAAGAATCTAGCTTTGATGCGGATTGTGGCTAGACGTTCGTCCACCGAACACAAATATATTCGTCTACAAATAATGTCGATTATTTTAATTAAGTCCCAAAATAAGTTTGTGAATCTTATCAGTGTTCTATGTAAGAACGAAAAATCAATCCCCTCGCCAATTAGAACTTTTGCTTTAAAAGAAAAATATGCATAGCGCATTTACTCAATACTTGGTCTGGCATCACTGTTTGAGCATTGATGTGCTCAGCTCACTGTTGCCAAGGTAGTGCATTTTGCACAAAATTTAGTGCTTTTGGGAAACCAAAAAGCCAAAATAATTGGAATTCAATGCTTGGTGCGTTATATAGTGATGCTTTTTTAATTTAAGCACACCGTTTGCATAGGTACATATGTATGTATGTATACACTATACGCTAATATTCTACATTAAGATGGAATTCATTTACTGAATAAAATGTGAGAAATAGGTAAATTAAATATGTTTTCCGTTGTTACAAATGTATTGAAATTAATTTATTAATAAAAACGTGAGGAAATGGATATNATAGTGATGCTTTTTTAATTTAAGCACACCGTTTGCATAGGTACATATGTATGTATGTATACACTATACGCTAATATTCTACATTAAGATGGAATTCATTTACTGAATAAAATGTGAGAAATAGGTAAATTAAATATGTTTTCCGTTGTTACAAATGTATTGAAATTAATTTATTAATAAAAACGTGAGGAAATGGATATGAATATCCACTTTTTACTGAATCAAAAAAATTATTAAATATGATAATAAAAACTTGGCGCTTTTGTTTTGGAAAAATTGGCTTTTTCTGGTAGTCTGATGCCACACTGGCTCAGTTGTCTCAAAAGTACACATACATACACGCATTTTTACTTGAAAATAAGTGTTTTTTTTTTTTCAACGGAGGGGGAATCTTCCAAAGATGTTATGCACGATTCGTCATCCTGTCCGCTAAGGGTGCACCTCATTCGGGACCACGCCCAGACTATGTTATCACATAATTCAGGACTTGCGAGACAGCGCGCCTACGTACTAAACCCTTAACTCCGACGTCTGAAGCCTTGTGTTTCGCCTTGCGGGACCGCCGTTAGGTATTACGTCGCAAGGCGTAGCTTCTCTCTTCTCTTTTCGCTACTGCGCTGTCTTTCTTTCGCTCTTAGCTCCTGGAGGACTATTGCGGACCACGCCTTAATTCTGCTCCACACCGCTTTTGAGTTTATCATGTGCCCCACGATATTGTCAGGCGTGATGCTCTCCTTTATCAGCTGCTCTATGTCTGTTCGATCTGCCTCGTATTTTCGGCAGTTGAAAAATACGTGTAGTACGTTTTCGTCGCCGCTACCGCAGAATCAGCACTCTGTCCCGTCATCATGCCCATATTTGAACAGGTAGTGGTTAATATGTATACGTTGCCATCTCCGTACAGCTCACTTCACCTCGCCTAGTACGCTCGCGTGCTCGCAGTTTGCACGCGACGTCGACTGCGTGCACCTCTGCTGTGCATCCCTACTTTATTGTATTAAACTGTCGAAGTCAAATAAAACAGGGCATGAATACATCGTTTTGTACTTGGTCTGGTCATTTTCGAACTAGTTGGGTTTTTGTCAGGGAATTCTAGTTGTTAACTAGTATTTTTCCTGACTAGTTTGGGATTTCACTGCAGGGTTTGTACAGATTTGTACATTTTAACAGTTACAGAGTGGTGTTGTTAGGAAAGTTGTTATTGAGCTAAACTCATTATTTCTAGACAACACCACTCTATCACTGCCAAAATATACAAATCTGTACAAATGTACAAATCGTGTGACCCCTGATTAAAAGCTTCTTTACAGTGAGTTCACTATTGCCAGTGATAGCAGAGCGTAATTTGCCGGCGCAACTATGAAGTATAGTAGGAATGCTCGATATTTAAGAAAGTATCGATATCATGAATCGATTAAGTTCATTGCATGTAAAATCGATATGGCGATATATCGGGCTGAACAAAATCAATATCGGATAAATCGATGTTGAAAATCTTACTTCCAATTGAATAGAATATTAGACCTGCCTATCAACTTACTTAATTGTGTTATTTCCATCTTGTATATTTACTGAGGATTAAAACGGCCTGCCGGTCGAATCAAGCGGTTTGTCAAGCTTAAGAGCTAAATAAATCTTACAAATTGCTGATTAAACCTACTTTAGTATTTTCCCATAAAATTTTTTTGTAGATAAAAGATAAATTTAAACTTAAATATCGATAAAAAAAGTCGCACTCTTTTAAACTGTATAATAGAACGGGCTTACACAGTGATTACCTAAGGTACTCAGTTTTGCAGCATAGCTACTTTGCATTAAATAAGAAATATTATAATTCATATTTATGTAAAATTAAGAAGAATTTAATTAACAATCCTAAATCATTTTATGGTTTCGTAAATTCAAATCGTAAGGCACATGGTTTTCCGTCCGCTATGCATTATCGCAACACTGTATCTAGCGACAGCCAACTCATTGCCAACATGTTTGCTCAGTTCTTTAGGTCAAATTATTCTGTAGACTTCCCTATAAGTGGAGACTATCCGTACGAGCTTTGTCCAATCAACTCTCTTATATTCCAGTAATATCTTCCGATGAGGTTTTACACTATTTAAAAACCTTAAAACCGTCATTTAGGCCTGACCTGATCATATTCCGACCTGTTTTCTTAAAAACTGCGTTGAGAACAGCTGCGAGCCTTTAACAACTCTATTCAATTTGTCACTTAAACATGGCGTTTTTCCGTCAGCCTGGAAGGAGTCTTTCATAATACCACTTCACAAAAACGGCAGCAGGTCCTCTATAGAAAACTATCGAGGCATAGCGAAACTCTCCGCTATTCCCAAATTATTCGAAGCAATTATTGTTAACCAGCTGACATATTCTATAACTTCTTCAATTATACAATCTCAACACGGGTTTTCTAAAGGAAAATCGGCTATGACTAATTTATTGGAGTTTACAACTCATGTCTCAAACGGTTTTAGAGAAAATGCTCATACCGACGTAATATGCACCGATTTCAGTAAGCTTCAGCTTTTGAAAAAGTATGTCACTCGTTACCCATCCGTAAACTCGACCTAATCGGCTTTCAGCCCAGTCTTCTTCAATGGATCTCATCTTACCTCTCTGATAGAACACAAAGAGTTATTGTTAAGAATTGTTCTTCAACATCATTAAAGTTTCTTCAGGAATTCCTCAGGGAAGCCACCTTGGTCCGATTCTGTTCCTGATATTCATTAATTATATTTCTTCTATAATAAAACATTCAAAAATTTTAATGTATGCCGATGATGTGAAACTTTTTAAAACATTGTCCTCTATCGAAGAAAGGTCTTTGTTACAAGCGGATCTGAACAACGTGGTTAGTTGGTGTAATACAAACTATATGCCACTAAACCTTCAAAAATGTAAAGTTATGTGTTTCTCTCGGAGGGCTGTTCAACCAGCTGTTTATTCAATATCAAATTATAATCTGGAGCAGGTATCCAATTTTGTCGATCTTGGTATCACAATGGATTCCAAACTCAATTTCAACCATCATATTAATGTTACAGTCAATAAAGCCAAAGGCGTTTTTGCATTTGTAAGGCGATGGTCAAAAGAGTTCAAAGATCCTTATGTTACAAAAGCTCTTTTTACCAGTTCAGTTAGACCTATACTAGAATACGGATGTATTGTTTGGAATCCCCGCTACCAAGTTCATTCAGAAAGGATTGAATCAATTCAAAAACAATTCATGCTTTTTGCATTGCGTAATTTTAACTTGGATTCAGATTACAATCTCCCCCCTTACACAAGTCGTCCAAAGCTCCTAAATTTGCCTACACTCGCAAGTCGTAGAGAAATGCTAGGTATAATATTTATCGTAAAACAGGCTTGATTAATAGCCCGGCCCTCCTGGCTGAGGTAAATTTTAATGTTCCTTCTCGAGTGTCAAGACACTTTCGACCTCTATTTTTAAAGCCATGCAAAACTAATTTTGAACTAAACGAATCATTCCGTGGTTTATGTCAAGATTTTAACTGTCATTCCAGTACGTTTGACGTATCGGACTCGATTTTTACTATACAGAAAACTATTATTTCCACTCTCAATAATTGAAATACTATCTTTAGCATATCCAATCAGCTGATGAATTTGATTCTGTAGCTGAATAGTTTTAGATCTGACCACTTAACAAACTCCTGTTTTCACTACTCGGCACCAAAAAACTAAAAAAAAAAGGTTGCGTACGTCATGCGGACTGCGCCCCTTGTGTCAGTTGGGCGGGAATGGAGGGTAAAAAGCCGTTGGGATTAATTAATTAATTAATTAATATTGCGGGTAAAGTATCGATATCTTCGATATATTGACCTTGGAATATCGATTCAAAACGTCGATTATCGTGCCATGAAATATCGATATTCAGAATAATCGATACGATATCGAACATTCCTAAAGTATATTTTCAGGCTCTGGTATGATATATTCTATTATGAATTCTTTGGTAAGACAAAATACCGGAAATTAATATTAACTGAGTCTGACATGGCCCACCTCTTAGGTTTCATAAACTTACATGTAGAGATAGAGAATATAGTTTTAGGCGAATCTGTTAAGAATTACATTATTTGGTTGGATTGCAGCTGTTATTAAAGCTAAATGTATGTTAAGCAAAATGTATGAAAAATGGGTAAAAGAAAATCTCACAGCCGCAGCAAAGTCGAAGCAAATGAAATAAAAACAAAATAATGGAAATAAAATATTTTATAAAAACAAGCTTTCATTTAACATGCACAATCAAAGGAATAAAATAAAATAGTGAAACAAAAAATTTTTTAGCAAGAAAATGTTGTTAAAACTGCACTAACATGAATAAAATACAATAATGTAAACAAAATATTTTTTAAAAACAAGCTTTTGTTTAACATGTACAATCAAAGGATTAAATAAAATAGTGTAACAAAAGTTTCTTAGTAAGAAAATGTTGTTAAAACTGCACAAAAATGAATTAAATAAAACAAGTTAAGCTTTCGTCAAAGTTACTAAAAGCCAAATGGTGAAAGGAATTACTCAAACACTGATGAAAATTACTAAAAATTTTTATTCATTTACTTCGTTTTTAGAAAAGCTTGTCGGTGAATTCAACATACATGCATAATTGGCTATATGTATACAGATATGTAACTGCCGGTTCACTATTCGCGCGACAACCTTTTTAAAAACGAAGTAAATGAATAAAAACTGTTAGTAATTTTCATTAGAGTGTGAGTAATTCCTTTCACCATTTGGCTTTTAGTAACTTTGACGAAAGCTTAACTTATTTTATTCATTTAAGTGCAGTTTTAACAACGTTTTCTTACTAAAAAATCTTTTGTTACACAATTTTATTTAATCCTTGGATTTTAAATAAAAGCTTGTTTTTAAAAAATATTTTTTTACATTATTTTTTGCTTTTCAGTTCATTTGTAATATATTTTTTTAAAATTGGTTATTTTTTTTTTAGTAAAAAGCTTTAAGTCAATCAACACATTTATTTTTTTTATGCAAGTAAAATTAAATGCTTAGCGCAAATAATGATTTTTGAATTCTTTTCTAGGTATATGAGAAGTTGGCAAAAAGTTTCAATTTATTAAAAAAATTAATTTTTTTATAAAACAAGAATCCAAATTTCAAAAACTGACCGATTTATTTTCTTGCCCAATAAGTTCTCTAACTGCAGCCAAAAAATCATAAGATTCGAATAAATGGATGCTGAAATATTTAAAAAAGTTTAAAAGCCTTCTTAAATATTTGTATGCCAATAACTTGTAAAAAAAATTAAATTGGCGCAAAATTTTTGGTGTAAATATTGCACACCATGTTAACTTTCAAAATCGGTCAATGAAATATAAAAAATCGAAAAGACAACTTTGGGTGGCCCACTTGAGGAAAACTTGACTCATTATTAGGGTTCGGAAAATTCTCATTTATGGTTATTCGTTTTCATTCATTTATGACATTTATCATGATCAGGCATGGGCAGAGACTTAGCAGGTGCTAAAAGAGCGTAAGTATCGTGTGTACGTGTAGAAACGAGAGCGTAACGATGAGAACGCGACCATGCAAAATGAATCAGACACACTAATACATTCTCACTTTTAGCTCACGCTTGTTTGTGGTAGTGCCCATCTCTGATAATGATCGATAATATTCCAAATCTATTTTTGCATTCTTTTATCGCGAGTGAAAAATGCAAACAAATTTATCATCTCTCACATTCGGAATGCGATCGACAACAAAATTTCCGCTGCACTGAGGGAAACAAATTTTAGAATTAAAAAAAAACGTGCTAAATTTAAAAAAATACGCATATGAAAGAGCACCAACCCAACTCGTTTTAAATTTGAGTGTGTACGTTATAAAATATGTCGTTGCGAAGTGCACAGAAGCTTTTTCTTTCCGTCTGACGGTAATTGAACCCGGACGCTCTTGGTAGCAACCAATTGTATCAAGCGTGTTTGCACACTCAGCTACAGCCATACATGTAAATGCCCTCCAGTACTTCTGGAGTCAATCGCTACTTTTGAACCGCTACTACACCGACCCCTAGGTAAGTAGCTACTCTATTAACCCGTGGTAGTGCACATGGTAGTGCAGAGTCGAACCAGTCGGAAGCAGAATAACGAAAAACTACGACAGAGGGCGCCCATAAACAACACAAGTGACTACTTTAGTAACTCCCGGTAGTGCAGAGAGAGCCGATGGTGACTACCACCTAGGACATTGCCGTGCAAAAGTAATCGATGAAATATACTGCAAGTAGTCGGTCGGTAATTGACGGTGTTTATCAGGTAGCCACCGATTCATCAGTCCTGTAGTCGCTCCCCCGTACTGCAGGGTGTGTTTTCAAATGTTGAGTTCGAATCAACATCACAGCGATTAGTGCATGATGTCGTACCATGTATGAACATATGTATGTAGATACATATGTATGCATGTATGTGTTGTCACCGCTTTGCATGCTTTGTATACATATGCTTTCTTAATTACATATGAAAAAGAATACGTGCAGTGAAAATGCTGCATTTTAATACCGGCGTATTTGATTTGAATATTTCCATTAGCGTAAACCCGGGTGATATGGCACAATTTTTTTCTTTTCACAATATCTTCCAAAATAAACAAGATTTTGTTAGAAAAATTAAATGGAAATTCAGTTTATTTAATTTATTAATATATCCTGTATATAAAAAACCAAAAACAAAAACAGTTCTTTACATAAAATGCCGAATAAAAATATATTAGGATACCCAGGTGAAATGTTGAACCCTATAAGGCGAAATGGCATACTACTTTTTTTTCAGAAGTTCATTCCCACATTTGTTGCAGGTGTTGACGTAACATGTGCAACTATCGTGCGACCATTTTTTGCAGATCACACACTGTATCCAGTCATCTTTTGTAGAGGTTATATTGTAATCCTCACCACAACCAGCGCACAAATTTTCCTCAAAATCTTCCAATCCATCAGACTCGTCATCAAGGGGTACATTTTGTTCCTCCTCTGATGAACTGGACAAATCCAGGACTTGCTTTCTGTTTTTCGGTTTATGAATGGGCGCAATTTTTGTATTTTTTGTTTTATCTTCGCGCTTCATAGATTTTAGCAATTGCAGCGACCTGTTTTGCGGTGTTGTCAACACCCGTGCTTTTTGTGCCCTTGTCACTTTTTTTTAGGCTTAGATACCGAAGGAACAGGGCAGACATGATCTAGAGCTTTGCCGGGGGTGATATCAGAGGGCTCTGTGGCATCAAATAAAGGGTCAACTACTTCCTGCAAGAATAAAATGTATTTGGGAAGAAAATGGTAATAAAAACGTAAAATAATAAAGTAGATATGAGCAGTTATTAAATATCTAAATATCTACCTGTGGTGGTGTCATATGCCGCGGAACCTCCATCTCTCTTTCTTCGCCCATTTGTATAAAAGCATATTCTGGGATTGCAGTTGGATTAAAGGGACAAATACCGGTTGCCACGAAACCCGATATTCCATTTTTTTATACCGCAGAATTTCCCCAGGCCTCGAAGAGTATATTCCCAAATTCACATCATCCAATTTTGGGACTCGGATTATTGTGAATAAATAAATTACACGCAGCGTAATAGTATGACTTGAATGCTTTGAAAAAGGATCTGTCCAAAGGCTGGAGGAATTGAGTCGTATGAGGTGGCAAACAAAAGAGAACTATATCATTTTCCGCTGCAAAATCCAGCATTTCGACATTTGTACAATGGGAGGAATGTCCATCTAGTATAAGAAGTACTTTTCCCTCTGGTTTTCTTGGGAAAAAATGGTCTTTAAGCCAAAGAAAGAATAAGTCTTTGGTGACATAAGCAGACTTTTCACCCATAAATATTACGGAACCAGGTGGCATTCTATCCGTCCATTCTGGTTTCATTCTCTTTCCTTTGAGCACACAAGCGGGTGGCAAAAAGGTACCCTCTGCATTGCAACAAGCTATAACCGTTATTGTCTCACCCTTTTCTCCCGAAGTGATAGCTGCAATAATTTTCGATCCTCTTTGGGCGACAACAAGCTCTGGACGATTATTCAACTGGCAACCCGTCTCATCAACGTTCTAAATTTGGAGTGGTTTGCCCATTAGTCCACTATCAGTCATAATATTTTCAAGCAGATCGAAGTATTTTTTGACTTCTTCTCGGTTCATGCTGGTTGCTCGAGCTTGCGAAACACCTTCAGATTTTCTAATGGAAAGATCTTGGTTTCGTTTTAAAAATCGTTGCAATCATTCGTCGCCGGCTGTCTTGGCAACACCAAGCTTTTCAGCAATATCATATGCCATTTGACGTACCATCTGCCGGGTTGGAGCGGAGCCATGGCCTTGCAACTTTTTTATGTGCGCAACCATTTTTTGTTCGATGTCACCTCCCAAACAAATAGGTCCACCCAATGGCTTCTTATTACACGTTTTAGATTTAAGGTACCGGCAGATCGTTGAAACAGGGACCTTGTACTCTTTTGCAGCCGCATTGGTAGATAATTTATTTTTTTGTATTGCATCAATCGCAGTTTTTAAGTTTTCGTCGGACCCTGTTCGAATTAGCTTTCCACTCATAAACGTTGGGCATTTCTAATAGCATACAATATCAAGTAATAATTAGTGTATATATTTTCTCTCGAAAGATATGAACAAATTGTAAAATATTTTTTTTATTAGATAGAAAAGGTTCGTAAAACGGGTGATATGGCATATGAAAAAAAATATCATGCATGCCATAGCGCCCGGAAGAAATTACCCATTTCGCCCGTTATGGCACAATTTACAAGCAACACTGACAAAAGCTAAACTTCTTGGAATTCGTTACAATTTGCGCGTGTGGTTTTTATTTTATCTCTTACTAATCTTTTCTATACACAAACAATGTACGTAGGCTAAAAACTTACCGAATAATTCACATATAAAGAAATACAATATTTCTTAAAAATGTAATATAAGCCGCACTTTTTTCTGTTTTTATTTTCTTTATTGAAATTTGTCATGCGCACCGACAAGACCACTTTGCCCTTCGCGCTATTACGTAAGACTGAATCATATATGTTGAAATGAGAGCTCTGAGCGAATTGCAAGTGAGAGTTTTTGAGGGTCCACCATATCACCCGGTGAACCATTTCACCCGGGCTTACCCTATACGTAGTGTATGTATAATGAAAAAATCCATTTTGTTAAGACTTTTCACTTGATTTAAAAACGAACATTTTTAAACGGTAATCAAATAAAATTTTTATCCTTACAACGCGTTTTTTTTCTCAGTGTACCCTGCAGCGAAAAGCTGAACCAGTATGCACAAATTCCAGTACATGAACTATTATTTAAGGATAAAAGTCATATCAATGAATTAAATATTAAATATGAAATAAAAATTGTACATAAATTTAATTTCATTTGGAAAAAACCAAAATACTCAAATACCATAAAAAATAAATAAATTCCTTTTAAAACAATAAATTTAAAAATTACAACAAGAGATATAAAAAAAAATATAAAAAAAGATTCGCTCACTGAGTTTCGAGCTCGGATCTCTTGCTTTGGCGTGCGAAAGCTTTACTCTGTCGACCATTGCCACCGTTGCAGTGCCGCGAGCAAAATGGCCTACTTATGCTTTTCACGGGGATGAATAGGCAGTCTATCCCGTCAGGCGTATGGGAGATATTTTTCGCGTTTATTTTTGGTTATGTTTTGTTATGCATACAGCATACATACATACATACGTACAGTGACGAGCAAAACTGTAACATGGTTTAACACTTTTTGTTTCAGCCACCGCTATATTTCGGAGTTCTAAAGACTTTCATACTTTTGCTGTATATTCTTGTTGGTACATCCCTACTCCCTCTCTCATAATGATTTGAAGTCAATNGTGAATTATGGTGGTAATATATACATATGTATGTACCCTGCAGTGCGAAGCTGAACCAGTATGCACAAATTCCAGTACATGAACTACTATTTAAGGACAAAAGTCATACCAGTTCGTTATGAACCATAATTATACCAGTTCCTTATAGAAACAAGTAAGAGCAGCGCTATGCCGAAGGCTTCATACCTTTCATGAACATCTGAAAACTTTACTTTAACAGATTACTGCATTTAAAAAAATTTATATATTCACAGCA
>NW_016163024.1:0-1608 GCF_001687245.7 Rhagoletis zephyria | reverse complement strand
TCACTTTTTTTTAGGCTTAGATACCGAAGGAACAGGACAGACATGATCTAGAGCTTTGCCGGGGGTGATATCAGAGGGCTCTGTGGCATCAAATAAAGGGTCAACTACTTCCTGCAAGAATAAAATGTATTTGGGAAGAAAATGGTAATAAAAACGTAAAATAATAAAGTAGATTTGAGCAGTTATTAAATATCTAAATATCTACCTGTGGTGGTGTCATATGCCGCGGAACCTCCATCTCTCTTTCTTCGCCCATTTGTATAAAAGCATATTCTGGAATTGCAGTTGGATTAAAGGGACAAATACCGGTTGCCACGAAACCCGATATTCCATTTTTTGATACCGCAGAATTTCCCCAGGCCTCGGAGAGTATGTTCCCAAATTCATATCATCCAATTTTGGGACTCGGATTATTGTGAATAAATAAATTACACGCAGCGTAATAGTATGACTTGAATGCTTTGAAAAAGGATCTGTCCAAAGGCTGGAGGAATTGAGTCGTATGAGGTGGCAAACAAAAGAGAACTATATCATTTTCCGCTGCAAAATCCAGCATTTCGACATTTGTACAATGGGAGGAATGTCCATCTAGTATAAGAAGTACTTTTTCCTCTGGTTTTCTTGGGAAAAAATGGTCTTTAAGCCAAACAAAAAAATAAGTCTTTGGTGACATAAGCAGACTTTTCACCCATAAATATTACTGAACCAGGTGGCATTCTATCCGTCCATTCTGGTTTCATTCTCTTTCCTTTGAGCACACAAGCGGGTGGCAAAAAGGTACCCTCTGCATTGCAACAAGCTATAACCGTTATTGTCTCACCCTTTTCTCCCGAAGTGATAGCTGCAATAATTTTCGATCCTCTTTGGGCGACAACAAGCTCTGGACGATTATTCAACTGGCAACCCGTCTCATCAACGTTTTAAATTTGGAGTGGTTTGCCCATTAGTCCACTATCAGTCATAATATTTTCAAGCAGATCGAAATATTTTTTGACTTCTTCTCGGTTCATGCTGGTTGCTCGAGCTTGCGAAACACCTTCAGATTTTCTAATGGAAAGATCTTGGTTTCGTTTTAAAAATCGTTGCAATCATTCGTCGCCGGCTGTCTTGGCAACACCAAGCTTTTCAGCAATATCATATGCCATTTGACGTACCATCTGCCGGGTTGGAGCGGAGCCATGGCCTTGCAACNCCGCCGGCTGTCCTGGCTGTCTTATTAAATCGGTGTTCAACACCAAGCTTTTCAGCAATATCAATTGCCATTTGACATACCATCTGCCGGGTTGGAGCGAAGCCATAGCCTTGCAACTTTTTTATGTGCGCAACCATTTTTTGTTCGATGTCACCTCCCAAGCAAATAGGTCCACCCAGTGGCTTCTTATTACACGTTTGAGATTTAAGGTGCCCGGCAGATCGTTGAAGCAGGGACCTTGTACTCTTTTTCAGCCGTATTGGTAGATAATTTATTTTTTTGTATTGCATCAATCGCAGTTTTTAAGTTTTCGTCGGACCCTGTTCGAATTAGCTTTCCACTCATAAACGTTGTGCATTTCTAATAGCATACTGTTACGATTATCCTCGAAACCTTGAGGGATTACCCAAATATAC
>NW_016163023.1:0-38897 GCF_001687245.7 Rhagoletis zephyria | reverse complement strand
ACTTCGGCTATAATCCGGAGTATATAAAATTAACATAGAGCGATTTTTATTGCCCCGTGACTTCCTGTCAAAAAAATTGAAATCTGGGAAATACTAGTAATCACATAAAGGGCTTGTGATGTGTGGCAATATTTGTAGTTGCGTTCCGAAACCCTATCGGGAACGGCTTGTAAATGTTTAATGAATACGTCAAGGCACGCGAAACAGTGTTGGCATTTTTGATAAAATTTTGTTCACAATATACTTTCCTACTATTAAATACTTTTTAGTACAGTTTTGTGATGAATACTAAATATATGTTGCTCTGGATATACACAGCCGGAAACTTTTGTATTCTCTTTTTGTTTTGAACTTTTAGAATTTGCCTTTATAAGTTTTGAAAAAGTGTTTAGAATGTATTGAGCTATCAGCTTCCCTTCCTAGGCAAAGTTTGATAAAATATTTTCGATACAAAATCTTGAAACAAAATGTCGAAATCAGCTTCATATAGAAGCAATAACTTCTTTAATTAAAACAAGAGATTTTTTTTTTAAATATGTAGTGCTTATCATAACTACGAAACTCACAAATTGGGAAGATTTGGCTATTTATTTTGTTATTTTTTAATTTTTTATTCTTTAATGGAAACCATATAAATCCAAGTTTAAATCTTTGCGCAACCTTAAAAAAAAATCAGCAAACTTTCATACAAATTTCGAGCTTTTTATTTAAATTCTTGTGAAATTTTTTGAGTATGCAGTTTTGTACCTTATTCAATTATATAGTACCAGGTTGACCGTGCTTTGCCCGGAGTGCATATACTTTTTAAAGTTTTCAAGATTTGGATAGCTTTAAAAAAATATTTTGGAATTGAAAAAAATGAATTTCGAAATCTAGTAAGTAAATTTCTTACTCTAAAATTTAGGTGGCAACCCCATTCCGAAATACGTTGGAACCATAGTACAAGTCTTAAGCGTATATGTACTGTGTATACTTACAAAAAATGCTGATTGAAATTAAAAAAAAAAATACAAATTTGTATTACACAGAAGCGTGGCAACCTTGATCGAAAATATTTTCTGACCAAAGTTCTCAACAACACCTTTCATTTGCTATCCATATTGCGATGTCTTAGATAAATTGTGAATAATCGAAAATAAGTGGCAACCTTACACTATTATCCTAAGGGATAACATTTTGTATATAGGGAAAGCATTGTTTAAGAAACTTCTCTTGGTACCCATGAATAGCAATATTTTACCTTTTTTCCCAAACAAAATTTTAAATAAACTTGCTAGGTGGCAACCCTCTTAAAAATATTTTTGAATTAGGGATCTTTAAAATACATTCCATTTGATACCAATATTATGATTTTTTAATTAATTGTCACTAATTTCGAATAGGTGGCAACCCTATACGAGTCTTCTCGGAAATCCAAAACATTATCTGTGTACAAAATTTCATCAAAATCGTTAGAGCCGTTTCCGAGAACCCTATGGATATATATGTATATATACAAGAATTGCTCGTTTAATGTACACTGAGGGAAAAAAATATTAAAATCAAATAGAAACGTAATTGATCTTATTATAAACGTCAACGAAAGTACTGTATATTGGTAAATATTCAATTCAATTACGCGCATTTTAAAATTACCGCGTTCGTACTGAAAAAGCATCCGTGAAGTGAATAATCAAGAGAAAAACTAAAAAAAAAATTTAAGTTGCATGTTGCCTGCAGTGGAATTAGAACCCGACCATCTCCGGATATCAACAACTTGTGGCAAGCATCTTTGCGCACTCAGCTACACCCAGGCATATAAATCTGCTTTCAAATGTTGAATATCCATCAACACCACAGCACGCGATTTGTACGGATAAACATGTGCTATGTATGTGTGTGTGTGTGTGTGCTCTCAGAGCGGCGCTCTGCATGCTTGGGGTGCGTATGTACACTTACATATACATACTCAGATGTGAACAGTCAAATACGTGCGTAATAAATTTTGTATGAAAATATTATTTTTAAATACGAACATTTTGAAACGATAATCAAATATAAAGTATTCATTTTTACTATGCATTATTTCCCTCAGTGTAATAAGATTATAAAGTGCAAGTTTAAAGTAGCTGGGAGTTACCGCCAATTTTTGGCAATCTTTGTTTACGATGTCAGTCATTTCCTTCCATATGAAGTACGTTCGACGACTTCTTATATGGAGAGAATTATTGACACCTTTAACAAAAAAAATCTTAAAAATCAACGGTAAGTCGCAGCTACTTTAAACTTTTCTTTGTTAGTGGGCTACAAAACTGCAAACTTAATGTATTTCTAGGAAATTTTAATAAAAAGCTCGAAAAGTTTATGAAGGTTTGTTAATTTTTTTTTAATGTTGCACAAAGATTGGCCCTTGGATATACACGGTTTTGGTTAAGGTATAAACTTTTTTTATAAACAAATTATTAAAATCAAATAATATTAAGATAAATGATTAAATCTTTTTAATATGTGGGTGTCGTAAAGTTTTGATAAGAACTATAACTATAAATGTTGTCATAATAGTAAAATTACTAATGAAATTCTATCCCGGGATTATTTGACCTAAAAAAGGCTCCCGGGATCACGGGATTAACATTCCGCCACAAAAAAAAAATATTAAGGGCCGGTTCGATTTCGATATCATGCACATAACATGTGATTGATAAAGCAGTCATTGTATTTAACCGGAGCTTCTACCTTCGATTTGTGTTAACCAGACATTGAAAAACCGGCCCTAAGATTTACGTGAGATGGACCCATGTGAATATCGACTTCTGAGTTGGAAGATCGACCTATCTCGGCAGCCAGTTCGAAAACGCCCTATCCCAAAAAACTTTTCAAAAACGTCCTATTTCAGAATTTGGTTGAAGAACGACCTACTTCAGAATTCGTTTCAAAAAAGCCCTATCTCTGCTACCGATTCAAAAACGCCCTATATCTGCACATTTTCAATACATTTTGAAATGAGACAGGGCATTTTTGAATTGTATTCTGAAATAGGGCGTTCTTCAATCAGATTCTGAGATAGAGTGTTTTTCAATAAAATTCTTGAACATTTTTTTGAGATAGGGCGTTTCCGAACTGGCTGCCGAGATAGGTCGATCGTCCACTCAGCAGTCGATATAGAGGCTATTATGGCGGAACTCTTTGAATATAATAGTTTTTTATAATTCCGATAGAAAAAAAGTACAGAGTTTTATTTTTATTTTTTTTTTGTATGAAGAGTGATGCACGCTAATGTACATAAATATCTACAGATATATATGTATGTGTATTAGCATGCACCCTTTTGAACAACATCAAGACTTTTGGGACATTGTAAGTACATATTACCTGCAAGAATTTCAAAAGCTCTCGGTTGATAGTTAACTGACACTTGCTAACAAATTTCTGCTACTGGAGAGTGTCAATGAAAGCCACAAAATAATGAGTGAGAAAAAAGTGGCACGCCCTCAGGCCAAACACTTATACTAAGGATAGAAAAATTAATTTAAAAAGTAAATAGAAAATTTCAGTCTAATAAAAGAGCAACAAACAACGCCAAATGAAGTCATTGATCTGCAAAAATTGTATAAATTTTTATACAGAAAACGTATTGGAAAGCAACTTCAATTTATATTCCCACCGAAGTCTCACTCTAGTCAACCCATTTGGATATCTCATTTATTATTATTATTATTCTTTTTTGCTAGCAATCATTAATATTTTTTTTTTACGTTTCATCTCAGCTTCCTGCTTAAATAAAGGCGCTGGATGTTCGTGTTAAAAAATGTCTGAAATATTTTCTATTACACTGAAATACGTATGTACGTGTATGAGTGTGTAAATGCTAAAGGTTACATTTTTATATGAATATGTAGCTACTGATTGGCACGGCAACGAAAGTTAGTTTCTCTTTAGAAATCACTACTTTATTATTTACTAGCGAAATTTAAATTCGAATTTTCTATTAATTTTATATGCAAGAATGTTAGTAACGGTATTCTGTCGCACAGGTAGATAAAGAGTTAAGGAAAGCGCATATGTATGAGTGTATATTAACGGAGTCAATAGCAGACCCTGTAGGAAAATTTTGATACATACATACATAGTCTAAGTAGAATTTTACTAGGCACAACGAAAAGTTGGTATATTTAATTTAGACTGAAGTCGGAATATCAACTAAATAATGGAAAAGGATAAAAAAAGCTTTAAAGTTATATTTGATACTGGACCTTGAGCTTACAAAAATGTTGACAATTATTTAGTAGTTATAGTTAACTGTTAATTTATTCTAAGCTAGCTTATCGAAAGAAGATATGTAGTCAATTTATGCTTAAAAGAAAAAAATATGCAGTTTTCGGGGAAGTATTCGGCTGGATTTATTATGATTTATTATTATATGTATTTTATTAAAAACGTTTGTCGCCTGTTAAACCAACAAAACTTTGCCGGCTCGACTTGTAACATTTCTCAATTTTTTTTTTTTGAAAATACCTTCAAAGAACGCTCGATTCATATAGAAATATCTTATACATACATACATATTCATACATATTGGAGTGAGAAATATATGACTTTTGAAATCCAAAAGATTTTATTATTACTAAATACCCAATATACATATATTAATATTCATAATTGTTAACCAAATAAAATGATTTTCCCGTTTTAACAAAGTGGCTTCTTGAAGAAAGCCTTAGTGGCTTATTTTATTGGGCTCTGTATAGTTCTCTTTTCTGAAGCCGAATATCAAATATGATTTTTTCCTATGGAGGTTCCCTTCCGCAAAAGGTAGATATTTTCATATGAGCATATATGTATGTATGTATATTTGTTTATGTAAATACATTCTATTAGGATTTAATCACGCCACTTATTACCGTTTAACCCGTTAAGAAGAAGAAGTTCATGCCAATAAATATTGATTATTTCGGTCTTATATGTGTAGGTATGTATGTATGTAAGAACGCATAAATAGTTGAAAGTTCATCGAACTACTTTTGTCAATTTGTCTACTCATTTGCTATGCATATGTATGTATGGACAAATAAATATCACATACTTATACACATATTTAGACGTACGATTAAGTAAAATAAATTCACGGAATTCATTCATGGACATTCGATAATTCCAAAAGTTGGCAAACCATTTTTACTTTTCAAATTTAAACGAAAATATTTAAATTTAAAGGCGTCAACCACAGATTTATAAGTTAATAAATTAGAGGGAAAATGGGTTAAGTCTATAAAACAATTAATTATTCGTACCTAAAGTGTATCTCAACTTAGAGGTGAGAAAAGAAAGTAAGTATTTTCTAAATCGGTCAACACTCGGTAGGCAATTACAAACATTCGGGATTACCTACTTTTGCCATGTAAAAGCTTTCCATAAAAGACCATCTAAATTTGTGTAAAAAATATTAAGGCGTACACCAAGCAGAAGCTCGGTGAAATATTTAACAAAAATGTAAGCAACAAATGACGCCATGAGAACAGAAGTGGCCTATCCCACACGTTTTTTTTTTGTAGTTAACCTCTTAAAAAAGTTTTAAATGTGTTAAATTTTAATTAAAAATGTCGCTTATTCTTTTATTGATGGTACGCTATGTAGCTTTTTACTTTACATAAAATTAAGGAATGAGCGATTTTTATTTTTAAATTTATTCCATATGAGTTTATTTCGAGTAGGCCATTTCCGCTCTCACGGCCTCAAATATTTGCTTACATGACTGTTGCAGGTGCCTTTCTCGTCCATCAACAATGACAAGTGAAACGGAGTGCGCGGCTACACAAACAAACGTGGTCTTTGAAACCATAAGTAAAGGAAGTTCGTGAAGAATTTGGTCGGCTAAAGATCTAACATTTGGAAGATATCGATATTTCCTTTGACCAGACCTCATACGTTTTCAATTTCTGCTCTGCTCTAATACACCATTAAATGATACTAGTATCGCCAAGTTGTTGAAATTCCACCATAGGGACTTAAACGATGGTCGGCGAATTATCTGAGTGGTCGATATTTGTTAGTCGTTTTCAGAGAAAACAACCAGCAAACCAAAGAAAATTAAACAGGGGGTCCCACCGGATGTTGCGCTTTCCTCCGTGCTGTTTAATATTTACGTATCGAAGCTCCCTCAGCCACCAGATGGAGTCTCGATTGCCTCCGGGCTTTCTCCGCGCTTCTTTACTGCAAGGAGCTTAATCTACGAAATCCTATGCAACCCTTTTTACCAATTGACCGGCCGGTCCAAAACTAAGCAGCGCCTGTGTGGTCGCCGTGGACTATATAGCAGAACGCAGCAGAGGTTCATTAAACAACCTCTGGACCCAACTGCATACCGACAGGCTTTCAACGGCATTCACAAGGAGTCGGCCTTGAGTTATATAGGCTAAGCATGCACTCCTTGCTACTAAAGTTTGAAGGGCTATAAACCTGTAAACCAGCAATTTTTCGGAAAATTTTGATTTAAAAGTTTGAAATTTTGTTGAATTTTTATATTTTTTGTTAAAAATTTAAAATGTGGATTTATGTATATTGTGTGTTTTATATAAAAAAAATAAAGCTATAAACAAAAGTTAGTGAACGACAACGTAAAAATTGAGTAGAATGACCCACATCTCTTCATATCTTACAGAAATTTAATATCTAAATCCAAAATTGTTTCTGCCATTAATCAAAACCAAAAAGGATGGACATATATATGTAAAATGGCATGCTTGTACATATGTGTGTATGAGGAACCTCTTAAAATTTAACTAGTCATTCTCATTATGATTTCTATTTTCCTAATCTACATATAAATTAATTTAGAAATTTCACCATCGAATCCACACGCAGCCGCTCTAAATAGCTGTTGCTTTTTAACAAAAACCTAACGGCATTTCGAAGCTTATTTTCATATTGAACAGGTTCAGCCAAAGCGTGTCGTATGCGAAACAAAGCTTCTTGGCCTGAAGTAACCACTTGAACTCTGTTAACCCATGCAAAATTAGAGAAATATTCGTATTTATGCAAAATCTCAACAATGATTAGATACACAACAACAACAGTAACAAACACTGAATGGGCGCCGCTAGAAAGCGCGTTTAAGCGATGATTAGACTTAGCTTTTGGGCATTACTGACTGATTAATTATTCAGCTTCATGCTGCGTTGGAAGACACATAATTTGGTGTGACCGCAGATGGTCAGATTAGTGAAAAACTCCGTTGCCAAAAGAGACAACAAAAATAAACGACACTGCCTAATAAAAAATGGTATTTCATTGAAAGATTTTGGGAGCGTATGTATGTATAAATATGTACGAGCATTTTCGGTGGTCTTTGGTAGCATTGAACTCTAATGAGGTCAGTAGGGAAATAAAACAGGATTGAAAAAAACAGATATTTTATTTTGATATTCATTCATTTTATTTTTATATTCACACTTAAATCGAATAGTATGCATCTTTTAGTTGATTGATAAATTCTTTTCTTCAACGCTTAAAAAAGTGTGAAGAAAAGTCATCCAACATGGCTAGGAGAAATTTTACTCGCAAAAATTTACTTAAATGAACTAAAGGAATATTAATCAGAGAAAGTTTTCAGTTTTGAGTGCAAACAACTTACTTGCATAGAATCGTGCTTTCTCTTTTTTGCCCAACAAAAACTAACCACCCCGGAAATACATATGTATGTGAAAAAACCGAAAATTTGAATTTAAAACTTTAACTTGTTTTTATTTCGTTTATTTTTTAATAAATTACAATCTCTACGCATAACTTAAAATTAAGAAACTGCCCACTTAATTTAGTCTTTCGTCTGCCCATCCCGTTACGCAGTCGCCACCGCCCCTTCGCCGGTCTTATTCTCCTCCACCGGCACCTTTACCGGCACATCAGCGCCTTCTAACGCCTTCTGTTCTACTTCTGTTTGCACTGCTTCCCCCTGTCCCACTTTGGTTTCAATTTGTGGTTTCGCTTCCACTGCGACCTGCACGCCCTTTTCAGGCGCCGACTCTTCTGGCTCGCTGATAACTTTTACAGGTATGAATTGTTCGCCACTCGCCGGCTGCAACTGGTCTAAGTTCGGCTCACCAGCTGTTGGCACCTCGAGCTCACGTCCGCTTCTACGCAGTTGTGCAACTCGCCCATTTTTCAGCACCTCAAAGTAGGGTGAGCCATTTGCACCGTAGACATAACGCGCCTCACCATATACGGGCTGCACCTGCTGCGTCAGACTGGGCTCATTATCTTCACCCACAAGGATGTATTCGTTGTCCACATTGTGTACTGTTTCTTGGGCGGACATTTCTTCAGCAGCTTCCGTCGGCGCGTCTGCGGTGGCTGGCGATTTTTCGACAACCGTTCCTGGGCGTATGCGCTGTGGTAGGATCGTAGCAGTTGTGGCTGCATTGCTGCTGCTAGCTGGCTTATTTTTCTTCTTCTTTGATGCAATAATTACAGGCATGCCTCCGGTGGTGGGTTTCTGAACTGACGCGTCCATGGAGTGGCGATCGTGTGGAATTTTCGGTGGCTTAAAGACGTCCATAATCGAAGCCTCGGCCAAAAGCGGCACAGCTTCAGAAGTGATGGCGGGTTGCTTCTTACGTTTTGAGCTTTGATTCTGCATAGCTTGAATGGCGCTGGCTGGAATATTCAAGATGAGTGGCTGACTCTGCACACCTTCGACAACAGAATGAAGGTTATTGGGTTGTGTGATACCTAATTGTGACCAAGGAATCGTGATATACTGGGTAGGAGCATTCTTACGCTTGAGCGGCACCGTCAATGGGGGTTGTGGAAACTTTGTGGCTCCTTGCTTGAGTTGATGCACTTGTGGAAGTTCGTTGTTTAGAAGTTCAGGCGCCAAGTAGTAGGTTTGCCCATTGCGATTAACAAAAAGTGTCGCACGTCGTCGATTCTGTTTACTGCCCGTCTGCGCCGGAGATGTGCTTAATAGTGCGCCAATCTCAGCGGGTGTATGGCCGCCCGTTAATTGACGTATCTGTTTAATTACGTTTTCCTGTCCACGCCGAAAAAGGGTGGCATCATTCTGAGAGCGTTTTGTAGAGGGGCGGCTGCTGTAATACAAGTGCTCATCGGCACCATCGTCTTCGTCGTCTTCACTTTCGATGGGTTTTGTTATACGCCGAATAACGCTACCGGGCTGCTGGCGCTGACTGCCCACGATAAGGCGACGGCGTTGCGGTTGCTGACGCGGGCGGTTGTTACCATTGTACTGTACCGGACGGCGGCGAGTATTCACGTTCTGAGGCGCAGATTCTTCTTCCTCGTCGTTTTCATCATTTTCCACATTTTCATCTTCTTCATCATCTTCAATAACTTCTTTGTCTTCATCATCAACAAATTCGTCTGACTGGGGACCGTCATCGTTATCTTCTACTTCTTCTTCGGAGATGTCATCTTCGACAATGGGACGACGGCGACGTTGTGGTCGATTCTGTTGTGGGCGCCGTACAGGGCGAATTTCTTCTTCTTCTTCTTCATCATCATCGTCAATTTCTTCATCTTCACGGTTTGGCCTGCGTCTGTTATTATTGTTCTTATTATTTCTACGCCTGTTCTTATTTTTAATAATCTCCTCCTCTTCTTCGAGTGGGTCATCCAAATCGTCGTCTAGTTCATCATCGTATTGGACATTTAAATTATTATTATTATTGCTATAGAAGCGATGTGGACGATTTTCGTTTGTGATCGATATGAGTGGACGACGTGTTGAACCCTTGTGCTGCACACGTACAACAATATCTGGACGTTGCGTTGTTGTTGTTGTAGTGGTCGTGCTGGTCGTGCTTGAATCACGTATGGGCGAGTCCACCAAACCAGGCAATTGGATACGATCGGTCAACCAGCCACTGACAGAGCCGGCCAATGACGAGACCGATGATGAGACGGTTGATCCCAAACCCTGGCCGGCATTAAAACCGAATAGTGTCCAGGGGGAAGGCGTTGTTGTGGAGGATGAATCGCCAGCTTGTTTGCCAGTCAAACCCTCTTCGGGAGAACGCGGTTTAAAAGCGATCAGAGGGTGTATGATAAAGTCGGCGACTGTATGCGGCTGCGCATTTTGTGGCTGCTCACTTTTCGTAGCCGCCGCAGCTTGCGCTTTAATAGTTGCAGTAGTTGGCCGCTCAGTTGATGTTTTCATTTGGGAGTCTAGACAAAAAACGTTGATACTAATTGGCACCAGAAACGATTTAATTACGAACATTAGCTACTCACCTAGAACCGCCAAGTCAACAACGGGCGACTCAGTCGAATCCTCCATACGATGTTCCATATCAGCATTATCAGCATCGGCTGCAAAGGTGCTGCTAGATGTAAGCACCAAAGCCACAAGGGCGAAAAGTAAATATTTGGAGCCCATGTTATTTTGCTTGCTGCTGAAGCAGGTGACGTTATCCTCCGATTTGGTGAAATATCACACAAACCAATAAAAACTGTACTTTATCTCTTAGTTATGTTACTACGTTAATAACGAATAAGCTTCGTTTTCTTAAAAAAAAAAAAACTTATTAATCATCCACTTTTTGTACGAAATGCCAATTAACCCCTTGTCACGCCAGACACTTCTTTTTACAATCGCAACTTTACGCCAACTGGGCGAACGCTCGCATCAACATGAGCTTTTTATGTGACGTTCAATAGTGTTGTTGTTGTGTGTGCTATCATGACATATGTATGTATGTACATGTGTATTTGCCGCTTCAGAGCTAACCTTCTTTGCTGCTCTGCTAAGTGCGTCGCACAGTGGGAAATCGCCATATAAATTGCGACAAAAAAGTAGTAATAGTGTTGGTCAGGCATGTGGTCTCCGCGATTTTTTCTTATGCGTTCTTAGTTTAGTGGTCAAACAAATATTAAAACAAATTCCCATTTAACGTTCAAATAAACTAAGAAGCTTGGCTTTGCTCTCGTTTGCGGTATCAGTAAAAATTGTTCAATTGCGGCTCTGGACTCCCGTCCAATATAACTTTTCAAGCATCAGCAGCCCCGAAGGATTTTGAAATGCGAATACTGGCGGCACTCTTTATAAGAACAAGAATCAGACAAAACTGAAACTATTGTAAAGAAATCTGATGTCTGGCAAATATGCACATTGATGCACCGATGGGCCAGGTATGGAAGACAAAACAGGTGGGATTCCATTTCTATTACAACTGGCAGATGTCCCGCAATTTTTCCTACACAGATGCTAATTACGCATAGCTCCACCAGAATAAGCCTGAAAAGGGTGTAAAAGTCGCTTTTATTTTTTAATAGGATCACTCCAATCTAAGAAGTAGCGAGGTACAATATAACAATGTCCTGGGTACCTGGGAACTGCAGGACTCTAAGGATTGGTGAAACTTAGAACGCAGTAAGTATTCGAGAGCGGTAATAGGCAAGCCGGGTTACCTTTCGCCACAAAGCAGAGCTGTGCGCTGGATATTTTTCTTAAAGAAAAAAATTTACACACATACGAGCATTTTTTTGGGGGGAGCTGCAAACTGGTATAAGAAATTTTTACAAAATAAATTCTTTTCATTTCTTGAGCGTTTTCTAAAGATTTTTTTTTTCGCTTGAGAGCTGAATAATATTTATACTTATATTTTCAAACCTCTAGGCTTAAGCAGTAAAAATAACTCGCAAGAATAAGAAAAGAAAGGAAGCACATACACTGCACTTTAAGTTTTACTAATATGGTATTTATTTTCTTTAGCTCTTTGTAATACACTCAAAATGGCACAACATCGAAACCTGTTATCTCCAAACCAAATTCCCAAGTGATAACGGAGTACTTAATCTAAGCATTAAATCCAACCTATTATCAAACTAAGTTTCAGAATTGATAACTGAAACTTAGTTTGGTGCTTATTTGCAGACATTTTGAAATTCCAACTTTTTGCCCATTTTAGACCACTGTGCGTCGCCATATTTCGTCGCTCATGTTGATGTTGCTAGCACCATCATGGCTCAACTTTTGGCGCACTTCCTTCTATGTTCGCTATCTTGTTTACATCGTTTTGGTTATGTTTTGTGCCCTTTATAGAATATTTCATTTTGCTTGAGATTTTTGTATTTTGCCTAAATTTCTGCTTCTGCATTATGTAGTGAATATTTTTGTAGCTTAAACCAATGTAGTTTTTAAACAATGTAAAGAATTTTTTATACATTGCATGAATTTATATAAAGCAGAGTAGTTATTGAAAAAAACATGATAACATTTTTCCAATCTTTTTAAAGAGCACCGAATATTTAAAAGTGAGTTAGCAATTGTGTTTTAATTCGACTCTTTCTTATGCTCGATTTCCACAAGGCATTAAATGGCAAAAATTGTAATGACAAAGTTGGACATTAAAAAATTATCGTGTCATTACGTTCAAAAAATAGTCATGAAGTTAATTTTCAGACGGCATTTTTTAAATTACACCAATGTTTTGTCATTTCAATGCCTAGTGGAAATTCGGCATTAGTCCTTATAATTTGAATTCCGCTACTGAAAAACTAGTTTGCAATGTTTTTGAAATGGTTTTTCATTTAATTCATTTTTTGAATTCTTTCACTTCTATCCGAAATCCAATTGTTGTACTCAGATTGAACCATTTATAAGATAAAAGTGTTTTAGTACTTTCATTCTGAACTCATACATACCACTTGTGGTCAGCTGATTAAGTCAAGTGACATTTGGAATAGTTTTAGCTATTTTGGTTTTGTTTATTTAATGTTTATCTTTTTTTTTATAAACATTTGCACCCGAAAATTTTACACTTTTTATTTAGAATTTTTTTGGGTAAGCACTTTCGTGAAGCTTTAAAAATTACAACTACAAAATTTGAACATAGCCTCCATATCGAAACGTAAGACGTATTCTACGTCAAAAATACCATGTGTCTCGTTTTCGCCTCCAGTGTAAAAAAGCTGTTTCAAAAATCAGACAAGGCTACACAAAAGCTCAAAAACTAGACCCGAAATTTAGAGGCTAGGAAATAAGATTAAAAGCTAGAGGTAACCTTAAAAAAGGCTTAACTGGTAACACTGGCTATATTGAGCAAGCCCGTCATGCGGAGAGTCGCCACATGACTCACGGCACCTGTTCGCATGCCCCCACAACACCACCCAGCTAACGCCCCTGTTGCTATTGATATATCCCGTTGAAGTCGCGCACTTCCTGCGCCTCCCCTTAGCTGAAACTGACGACAACGTTGAAGGATGAGCCGACCCGAGGGGCTTAGCAGCCGCAACAACAACCAACACAGTTGCTTGACCATACTCAATTTTGCGCCACCATTCGCGCACTCTGGGAATCGTGAGCAATCCATATCCGGCATGCGGAGCCTTAAATCTCGGCAGAAAGAGATAAAATTCGATGATGCCACTCCAAAAATTTTTCCATAGAGCATTTTAACCCATTAACTTCAACCAGAACGGGTCTTTCAACACAGTTTTGAAAGAAAATTAAAAAAAAAAAAAAAACAGGGAAAGAGAGAGTATCGCCAAGCCCCACACAAGAAGTCTTCGGGTAGTGATAGGCACATCAGTGTGGGCATTTATAAATAACTTTGAAGTCATAAGTGAATTCAGAAAAATGTTTGCTTTGTTTTCGAGCGTAATTTCTCCTATTCGTTATTCCTTATATGTACTATTCACTTTTCAACTGCTTTCAACTTCTTTATAAATCAAATGAAATTTCTAAGTATATAAACTAACCACTTAATATGCATAGTTATATAGAAAGTTTTATCTTTAGTATACCTCTAAAATTTAATGTATAATTAGGCATACATACATATTTGGTATTGTAAAAGACGCTATAAAAATTGAGTGGTACTATTGAATACTGTTCAACAAGCACACAACCATCATCGACATCGCGAAAATGTACATACCCTCCACCGTCTATCATTTTGCCATCGCGTTTTGGCAGTTTTATTACTAATTACACTTCTTTAACTTTCCATTGTTGCCTTAATATCATCAAAAGCTAATAAATATATGGCCGGAAATGTAATGAAAATCGTTGGCAAATACCTTATGAAAATTTATATGACTGCGTAAATTTTTTTCTGCAGAAAAAATAAATCAAATTCGGTACTTAGTACTTGAGTTTAGCAGAGAACGAATCTTTGTTAGGATGCGTGTATCTGAAGACACATTTAAAACACAAATTATGCTTGTACATATCGCGCACCAGCTGCAAAAGAGGCACAACTAAAAAAAAATTAAGTAGATTTTTTTACATAAATCGATTCGTATGATTTACCTCCAATTAATGCAATTAGTTTTTTTATTAATTTTTTCAAGGATGGTCGTAGGTTAAAAATATTTTCTATAGATCGATGGGGCGTGGTACCTTCCAAACAAATTATAATTTCCATATCTCTTGAAGAATTATGAAATCAATTCCATGGAGAAAAATTGGATTTGATGCAAAATAGGGCGTTACACCTCCCACATACACAAAACTTTTCAAAGTGCATATCTCTGGATTTTCATGCAGGATATCTCGAGAAGTACTCGTGGTGACAGATAAAAGTGCGAGTTAAGAGAAAAGGGCGTAGGACCTCCTATACCTTAGGAAGCATTTAAGTTTACTAATGGCATGTATGTATGTAATTTACTAATAGCTTTAAATAATAAAAGAACTGATGCCACACCTCGCTTGGAAAGTAGATATGTCATATATCATAAGATTATAACAAAGTCTACCCAGCAGTTGATATTTTATAATCCCATAATTCTAGAGCCCGGTTTTTTAAATACCTAACCCCTTTAACCGAGTAATTAGATCTACGTAGGACCTGGGTTCAATCGCTGGTACGAGCAACATCTAAAATTAGAAAGTTTTTTATAACTGCCTGTCGCCCCTCGGCCGACAATGAAAACCTGTGAGTGTATTTCTGCAATTAAAAAGCTTCTCATTAAACCATTTGCCATTCGGCGGCGGCGTAAAATTATAAATCCTTCCTTTTTGTGTTATAAACGTCAGAGCATTCACCACAAATTGGAGTAGAAGCTGGGGCAAACACTCAACATGAGAGTAAGCGCCAAATATTTTTTTATATTTTTCTATTATGTGTACTTCCTACGTCTTTGATAAGCCAGTGACTCTTTGAACTTCTATAAAATCCATCCAATTTGTTTTCGCGTAATTTTTTAATCGTGAACGAAACATGGAGTCATCACAATATTCAAAATATCAAGCAATAGTCAAAAAAGTTTACATCTCCGGGTGAATGTGCTTTAAAGCTGGCCAGCGTTAATCTTTTTTGATATTTTTTTTTATGGAATTGTTAAAAATCAGCGGAATTTTTAGCAACTACACACTTGCACTTTATTTGACTAAAATTTAACGTTTGAACATGTGGCAGTGCTCCAAATAGAGTTCAGGAACAAAGCCTTGTCAAACCCATTGCGATTGACACCAATATTTTAATAATTCATTTACCTTATTAAAGAATTTAAGCTAAATTTTTTAAACGGGTGGCTACTCTCTTTAAACACCTAAAAAATACTCTTAGTGTTAAAAGATTTCCTAACACTCTTTTGTTTTACAAATTTAAATACATATTTCGCTGTGTATAAGTTTATTAAATTCGCCTGTTTTCAAACAGGTGGCAACCCTCTTCAAAATTTTTACAAACTTTTACCTTCTTAAAGTCTTAAAGGGGGTATTTATTTCTATTAACTAATTTCTTTAGTTGAAATTGAATTTAATTTTGTAAACAGGTGACACTCCTCGCACACTGAAGTTAAGAAACAAATATTTTTAAAACCATTTCGATTGATATCCATTTTGTAATAATTTATTTAACTTTTTCAATATTTTGAACTTCATTTTTTAAAAGGTGACAACTCTTTTCGAAAAAGTAAAGCCCTATTGGACATCTACAGGTCTGAGGCATTTAATTTGACACCTCCTTTTTGAAAATCGAAAAAACGGTGCAGATCTGATGACGTGGACCAAATATCCTGTTTAGGCGCGACTGCTAACACCGAGCGCCTAAATGATGCTATGTACTGCTGCATGTGCAAAAATTTCCTTCATTAAATCAATGCAATTTTCGAACATGCACTTCTCAACTGCCATGTAATAAAACTTTCTTAAGTTATAATTTGATGGCAGTTCAAAGTATGCTTGGCCTAGTCTGATGCATCCTCCAAACATTGTTCCTATAGCTCACCATTGGCCAAAGTGCCTACGCACCATTTTTGATCCAATAATTTTTTTTTTATGAATACATGCAAACATACTGGTCTTCCCTCTCACTGAGTTATTCAAATCCCTTCGCGTATTATATATATAGACAGATAGATATCTGAGCATACTATTAAAATCTTTGGCAAATTAATTAATTTGATTTTTTAAAGGAAATAGGCAATAATTTTACTGAATAATTGTGGATTGCGTGTGGATTTAATATAGAGATACCTATTTTTTGTGATGGTGGCTTCGAATTCCAAAACCGTTTTATTCAAAGCACACAGTTCGCTTTAGTTTAAATTTTTCTATCGATTAAGCTTGTTTACTGCAAAAAGTTGCAAACTATGAATTTTTGAAGGAAACACGTGCTACTTAAAAAGCGTTTTGTCATTGTCCTGGGCGTAAATGATCCTTAACTCATTAAAAGCTTTTTGTTGGTGTTCATTTGGCTTATTTGCTTCAGTACGCAAAACGCAGTTTTATAATTTGGTGAGATTCTACTGTTAATATACATTCTCTTTGGATACAATAAACAAGTATGTATTAGCACAGGACTGTTGAAATATAAATTTATATTAATGCCAAAGTCTCATAATTAATTCAAGATTTTTACAGTTTTGGGTCATTCATTTGTTATTTTTCAGCGCTGAATTTTTATTAGATACCTCTTTATTTTCTCCTATGGTTCACAAATTTTATGGGTGCATATATTTTAAAACATATCTACATAAGTTAATTCTTGACCTAAATGCAAATCGCCTGTGTTCAAATTACTTCGCAACTTTTCACATAGTTAGTGGGAATAATCTAGCAATTAATACGTTTTTTTTATATTTCTGTTGCGCTGTCGCCACAGCTGGAACTGTCTGCAGCTAACGGAGAATATTTGCTTATTTTGTTGATTTCTTCAGCTTGTCACCTCAATCACTAGCCACACGAGTGTAATTTGTACGGACGACCGTCTTGTCCCTTAATAAGTTAACTTGGTCAACGACTTTAGACAACGTCCAAAAAATTTACTACATAAATACTGCCATTCTCTGTTATTCTGTAGGCACTTCATTGCCCGCTGTACGAGGTTTTTATTTTATTCGCAACATAATGATTAATGAAAGCAGGGTTGCCACTGACGAAAAAAATACTTACTATCCATTTGAAAAAAAAAAAAAATCTACCAAATCTGGAAAATATCTACTAATAACTTTTTTATAGTTATTTTAATAAAAAGCATAGTAGGTAAAATTCAAAAAAATTTCGTTTGAATTTAGAATTTTTTACTCTGAATTTTTAGAACAATTTAAGGTATGGAGTTTTATAGCCAACAATATTTGAGTATATCCAACAATGTGCAGCTAAAAACTCCCGTTGATTTTTTGTTTTTATTTATTTTACCGCCAGTCTTTAGTGTTTTTTTTATTTAACAATTTCCATTGATAAAAAATTGCGTTGATTTAATTTTATGAACAATCATAGTGCGCAATTACATACCTTTCAATTTTTAATTTTTATTTAAATAATTAATTAAAATATTTAGGCAATCAAAAGCTCTTCGGGATTTTAGTAAAATGAGTTTTGAATGGAGCACGATATGTTCGCCTTATATCGGAATACATTTATACCTATGTAAATAGTGTGCAAAGAAATTTTTAATAAAAATATAACTACGAAAAATAAAGCGATAATGAAAAGTTCGACAAAAATTAGAAAAAATTTACCTTTTTACCAAACCAAATTTTTTCTATCAATTTTCATAACAATTTACCAAAGTGGCAACCCTGAATGTAAGTATCATTATCATTTGTAAGTTTATCGTTGATTAAACTGCCACATAAATCAGCGCAGCTGCTTATATAAAAATTAGCACACTTTTGCATTCTCATATTTTTTTATACCCTATTAAAATCTAATTATTATTTATTTTTCAGATTTCGCAATGTGTTTGCTTTCTTCCCATACACCACCTGTCTATGTACGTGCAAAAATCAAACATACAGAGCAACTGGCGAGACAAAGTCATTTCGGATTGTCTATTATGTTAATAAATGCTTTCCTCTTGTCAGCTCTGATAATTTTTTCGATTTTCTCTATATTTTATTATATCTATTTATTTATTTTAGGGAATTTTTCTAAATGTTAATTTGCATTTAATCGCGCTTAGAACCCAACTCCGTGCCGCTAAAGACAGACATTTATTTTTTTGTTTTTTTCTCTACTTCGATTCTATTTTGTGTGCATATAAAAAGTCTATCGGTATTTGTGTCCTCAAGCATTTAGTAGCAGCGCCTTAAAGAAGAAACATAACAAATAGCGGCTTCCCGGTTCGCAGTAATTTAGCCAGAAATACATAACTAATTTCTTAAGGTAAAAAATGTTTTCCAAATCAATGTTGAGTGTTGCATTTCTCGTGTTGGCGTTGGCCTGTCTTGCGCAAGGTGAGTTCAAAATATATATGTACAATAAATTGGGAAGCATAAAGGCATATACGGGGTGATCCAAACAGAATGTTTGTTATTGGACTAAACTAAATTGAAAATGTAGAGAAAGAGCAAACTATTATTACTCTTATTGGGATGAAGCTCAGATATTTATCCGCAATACTTCCCTCCTTAAGTTGACCAGTAAGGAAAACCTATCTTCTCAGTGGCAGCATAAATCTATTACTTTTTTAGATGTAAGACAGCTCAAGCTTAATAACCAACGAAATAAGTGCTACGAAACCTGCTAAGATCATACTAGAGTTAAGCACATTCATTAGGGTGGTCCTTAAAAATATCAACAGCTAAATTTTGTACGAGGCATCCCTTCTTTTGTTCATTGTACAAAATAAAGATATCCACGAAAATTAAAAAATTAATTAAGTCGCTACCAAAGTTTAAAAAAATTCACTTTTTTAATTGTGCAGGCTAGATGTAATTTTGACTTGAAAACTAATAAATTTGACGTATGTAATATTGAAGGTTATTCAAATAAATTCATAAACTCGCTGAGTTAAAGCTGGTAAAAATGTTGCAGAATTTATGTGATTAAAAAAAGCAAATTTTTCAAACCTTGTAAGCGAAAATTTTGTAATTTGCACAAAGTTTGGGGATTTGATTTTTGGTGTAGTATGAACCATATTTTTACAAAAAAAAAATATCGCAAAGAAATAAGAATTTAAAACTTTGCATATATTGCGAAAAATTCACTATGCCAATACTGTTGTTCGTCACTGTACATACATATGTAAATATTTTGTTGCTTGTTTACTTTCTTTTCCCCTCCACAGCTCGCCATGCGCCACGTAGCCGCAATCACAATGTCCAAGTTGACGATGAGGAGAACGTTTTGCCCGTTTACGCCAGTGTAGCCGGTCGCCGACCACACCCCAATACCGAGCAGGCACTTTCACCTAAACAGGCGCGTGTCTTCCCTGGCGCCACTTTGGCTCTTAAGAAATTGGTTTTATTGAAGTTCAAAACGATTGTGCCTATTTCCTTGATTTTACTGAGATCAAGTGATGAAAACGAAGCCGAATTAGTGCCTGTCTACCCAGCATCCGAAATACCCGCCGATGTACAATTTATTCCAACACCAAATGGCATCTCCGGACATCGCGACGTACAAGCCATTGCCATACCTAGCGCATTGCATCAACAACTCGATTTGAGCGGTCTGGCCAATTTGGAGAGCATAGAATCCCTGCTAAATCAAGCTGAAGAGGGTGCAGCTGAAACCGATGTGGAAGATAAACCACTTGCAGTGGTCAATGAACAGCCTAACACAGAAGATGAGCCATTGAATGTAAAAGAGGATGATGTAGATCAATTATTGGACAATGCGTCCGTCGATAGGACTAAGATTGCGACAGCGGACGTACAGTCGGTGCGTCGTTTGGCAGCCGATGAGTTGATACGACCAAGCGTTGTGCGTACATCTCAAATACAAACCGGAGTTGAGGAGATTCCTTTGTTCCTCTATGCGGCCAAGGATGCGCCGCAAGTAGTGCGTGGTGTGCGCAAAGGTGGACTACAACGTGTGAGGCACATCGAACGTCGCTACCATGCCTAAGAGGTGTACATATGTACAAACATGTATGTATACATATACTATATGCTAGATGACTACTTAGACTGAAAAATAAAAGGAAATTGTAAGGAATAAAGTTAACAGAAGAAAAATGTTTTGTAAATATTTTTGGAGTGTTTTGCTTTTGAACGTTTTCCCACTGATGCAGACCTTTCCTTTTAAACCACTTAATGTGTCTCCGGTAGGACATGTCTTATCAGCAGCGACGCAGCGCAGCTTTCAGAAATGCTTGTATTTTCTTTTCTCTCTGCTTAGTCTCGCAACCATTTGTTTCTGTGATATTATTTTTGCATTTTTCTCTATGTTAATGTTGCTGCTGCTGTCCCTGTAATCTGTTCAATTTGAGCGCGGAACAATGGCGCTTAAACGCTGATATCGCATAGTTTGCTTATGCATTCCATGAATTCGCAGTGTTTTTCCATTGCTTGATGGCCTTGGCTGACGCATGGCAGCAACTTGGCGATAAGGACTCTATGTACATATTTGTCCTTGTACGCGATTTTATAACTGTGTTAGCGTGTCTTTTCCAAAAAGTGGGTGGTAAAATTACTTGAAAAAGATGAGTAGGCGCTATAGTTATAATCTCTGTTAAAGCATCTAATACGTTTGTTTTTGTTTTCTGCATTGAGTTCACTACGCAGTCAAAGTGTCTGAAATTTTTAGAATTCAGGTCAAAGGTAGCAGTGATAAAAGTGTTTTAAGAGCGGATGCGAGATGATGTGTTGAAATACAAAAGCTCACATAAATTGATTTCATTATCTAATTACAAAAAATTTTGACAATTGCTTTCTCGAAGTGGGGCCATGGATGGATAGATGAAGAAAAAAGTTATACTTCGATAACAATGGTAACGTGATGCTAAATTGATATACATACATATATACCTCCCGGTTTTTGGATAAATTCTTAGAAGTCTATATATTAGGTAGTGTGAACTTAAGATTATTATTGCGATCTTCCTGAGTGTTATCACGATAGACTTATAGGGAGAATCTCGCTAAAAGAACGTTGACATATGTAGAGATTATACTAATTTTCGGGCTTAACTTCATAATCTGTGATTAAAACACAGATTTGTTACAAGAAAGGCTTCCTTGTTAACTTTCATGATGAAAAGTTCTTTTGACTGAAAGTACTTGAGCATGCTCGCGCTGCTTCAGCAGTGGCAATGTCCAAGTAAGCAAAGCACTGGCGTGCCATTCGAGAGATCCGAGGTCGAATCCTTTTTTTTAAGTTTTCGTAGTTTACTCAAAATTTATTTTAATGTTAAGATTTTATTTTTTTATAAGAAAAACATATTTCTTTTTAAATCAAATCAATTTTCAGAAAACTATTTTATGTATTTTATCTTTTTCAATTTAAAATGTTTTATTTTATTAAATTTTCTATCAATTTATTAAAATTTATTTTATTATTTTTCTTAGCCTTTTTTAATGTCACATTTTTTCTTTCTTTAATTCATTGTTAAAAAAAATACTTTTCAAATTTAATTTTTCATGGAGAATCTTATTTTTTTTTGCGTTTTTTAATTTCCCCAAAATTTTTTTCATTAGAAACGGCCTCAAGCTCAATAAAATTGTTGAATAATTTTTTTTAATTTTATTTATTTAATGTATTTTTTTTTAATTTAGAAAATTTATTGTTTTAAAAGAAAAATATTTGTTTTGATTTAATTTAATTTTAAGATTAAGATTTAATAATTTTTCTTTTTGAATCAAATATTTTATTGTTTTAAAAGGGGAAATATTTGTTTTGATTTAATTTAATTTTAAGATTAAGATTAATTTATTTTTTTTTTTTGTTAAATAACATTTTTTATTTTACACAGAATCTACACAAATCACTTAATAACTTAACTAAAAATGTCAAAATGAGCTAACCAAAATACGATGAGCCAAAACCTAAGCCACCATAACCTAAATTACCCACACCCCCACCGATATACAAGCCGCCTGGCCTACTACCAAATATACCGCCTCCGCCAAACAAACCACCAATACCTCCCTGGCCGAAATAGTAGCAGGGCGGCGGGCCATAAAAACCATATCTGCAGGTATTGCAGCAGTTGATTGGCGGTCTGGGTGGCAACACCGGCGCCAGCTGAGGTGGTAGCGGCGCGATTGGTGGCGGTGCAGCAGGAGGCGCATACTGGCAGCAAACTGGTGGCGGAGGGTTAACCATCACAATGCAACAACGGTTCTGATTGTAGGCGTCGGTGGTACAGGGATTGACGCATGATGGCGCAAACAAATCACTGATGAAACCGAAAGTGCGGGCGCTACGTTGCGATGGATCGATCCGTTCGAATTGCTCCGTATTCGTATTGTTTACCTGCGTCGATGAAGGCGGTGGCGCTGGCCGATAGATAAATGTATTTCCACTGCCAAGCGGTGGCTGTGCTTGTTGTTGTACTTGCGTCTGCGGCACTCTGTGACCATTGTTAGTGTTGTAGTTGTGGAAGATTGGCTGTCTGCTGGTGAATTGTGTGGGCACTTGGTTTTGCTGTGGTTGTTGCTGCGGCGGTGGAATGTTGTTATTGTTGTTATTATAGTAGATTGGTTTTCGTAAGTCGGTGACTTCTGTGGCCAACATTTCTTGTTGTCGTCGCATTTGCTGCAATTGTTGCGGGGTGTAGGGCGTTTGGGGCATTGCTTGTGGTTGTTGCTGCTGTTGATATGTTTGTATACGCGCATTGCTTTGGCTTTGCCATTGTTCTCTTAGCACCTGTTTTTTATTGTAAATGTAGGGCCAATGGCGTTCCATTTCTGTAAAAGCGGACATATACAGAAGCTTTATACTGCGCCTAAAAGTGCGCTACAATTTAAAGTGCAGTGCTGGGGATGGTTTCACCTGTGAAGCGCCTGTAAGTGGGCAACAGGTTGGCCAATTCGATTTTGCTCAAGTGCCAAAAAGTGTTGCCACAGAGAATTTTTATTTTTTTTGTTACCAAAAACCACCAAAATTATCAAATTCAACAAGAAATTACCCAACTTATTTTAGTTGCAGAACTAAACATACAGACTATGGTATTTCAAATCGTAGTGTGCCCGAAGAAACGAATTTGTCGATTGCTCGTCGTTCTCTGAAATTGGTACTGTCTTATGGCATAGAGGCAGGCGTTGTCTCTTGGCCACCGCGATCATCCGACTCGGCACCGTTGGGCTTTTTATGAGGCTACTCAAATGGCCGCATTTATGCGAATAAATTTTAAACTCTGGAGCACCTCAGAATCAACATTAATCAAGTTTTGGCCAAGGTACAGGTCGAAAATATTTCAAAGAGATCAACGCGTGAAGGCTTGTAAAATATTCTGTAACCCACTATCGACGAAGAATTTTAGCTTCACGTAACCTCAAATAAAAAAATTCAGAGCTGTGATATCGCACGATAACTTGCTGAAACCAAATGCTGCCGACATCACGGGGTTCTATTTCAGGCAACAAAAATGTCGTTACAAAGGTGCGGCTGCGCTCGTCACATGTCTGCGGCCAACATTTGAATGAAAATATTTTTAAAAAGTAAAGGGCAGAAATGGTTCTTTCGGGTAATATGTAATAGTTGATTTCCACCAAGCCTTAACTGCAGTTTATGCCTATTGGAATCTTCTATTTTGGAAAGAAATTTATGAACTTCACACCCACACAATTAAAAAGAAGAAATAAAAAGTAATTTTTAAGCAAAAAAATAAAACCGACTTCAATGCTCATGAACAACTTTAGGAGTACCGTTAATCTCTTCACGATCAAATGATCGAAACTAAACCAAATTAGTGCGGAACCGCCCTTGATGTCCGACCTTACCGACAAAAAACGGTTCACGTCGTCCAAGGTTATCCGGAAACATACATACAAATAATAAAATGAAATAATCCATGAATTAATAACATTCCTCCTTTTTTTGAAGCCGGTTAAAAATATTAAAAGGGATTGTTTTGCTTTTGAATAGGACTTTTTGCTCTTTGGGGAGGACGGCGGACACTTTATGGCTAAGGAGTACCGTCCTCCTATGATGGTCCATTGCCGAAAATGTAGTAAAAAATGTAGTTTGGGTACTGGCGGTAATTTTAGTCATACTCAAGTCTTCTGGAAATAATTTTTTCTGGATGGGCACACAAAGCATAATTTTTTATGAGACTGCGTTAAAAGGGGGAAGTATCATAAGGGATGTTTTTGTTTATTTTATGGCTATTTCCACAACTCTGCATCTTTAGTAACTACGAAGTTAGGCTCAATGTTTTTAAAACGAAAAATGAAAATCACAGTCAACCCGGATCCCTTTGAAATTTTTGTAGATGACAAATGTGCATGTGATACCCAAAACACAGTGCAGCTGTATAAACAACAATCACAACTTTATATGCAACAACATAAAACATTAACATACATGCATACATATAAATTAGTTTATTCATAATCTAAAAAAAGTTCAGCATAATTGAAACAAACTCTCTTTTGTCAGTTTCTTACTTCCCTGTTTCATCGGAACCATCCACCTTGGGCACGTCTGTTATTTTGCGGCCTACCAGCAAAACCGCCGAAATTGTTAAAACCACCAAAACCACCGAATCCAGCAAAGTTATTATTGAAACCACCAGCATTGGCATTTGCATTGGTAAACGCATTATTGCCAGCACTACCAGCCGAGGAGGAAGCTGATGCATTCGTATTACCACCACCTTGGCTACTAGCCGAGGCATTACTGGACGCAGAGTTGCTCACTGAACCATCGGGTCCACGTTGTGAATTTACATTGGAGTTCGTGGAAGCGCCAGCATTCTGACCGTTGGCGCCCTGGAAGATCGACTGACTGTTTGAATCGGCTGTAACGCTTTCTGAATTACCATTACGCACAACATTCGTTTTGCTGTTGGCTGTGTTACTCGATGAGCCAAATTGATTGTTGTTCGTTGACTGTGAGTTGCCATGCGAACTAATGTTTTCGCCATCTTTGTTGCGAGTGTGTGTCGTACCAGCGTTGGCCGATGATGCCTGCTGCTGGTTGGAATCAAAGTTGAGTGACTGACTTTGCGCGTCATTGGAACTGGAACTGCCGTCCTTAGTTTGCATATTTTGATTATTTGCATTAGCAGAGCTCACCTGACCGCTCGAGCCATCTTTGGCTATATTTGAGCCAATACCGGAGGCACCATTGTCTTGCGAGGCGCCGTCTTTGGTTACGTGTTGATTTGAGTGCGAGTTGGAGCCGGCTTGCTGATCAAAGCGATCTCCTTTGTTTTCGGCTACGCCTTGAGACTGGGCATTGCTATCACTGGGAAAAAAGAAGGCACCTGGTTGGGGATAAGGTGGGCGCCGCTGTTGCTGTTGGAAAGCCTGGTTTGGATATCCAAAGGGAATAAACTGTGCGCGTCGTTTGGGCCGCGCGGAGCGTTGTTGTGTGAATGCAGCTGTCGCACGACGATTAACGCCACGGCGTCTACGTAAGAAAGGGAAACCAAATGAATTGGCAATAGTGTTAGCACCACCAGCAAAGCCGCCAGTATTAGCTGAAGTTTGTCCATTTCTGACGCGACCGAATGCGTTCGAACGTGAAGATGTATCGGTGATGCGCAAGCCACCGAACTGGCGAGATTGCTGGTTTGAGTCGCTATTGGCACGTGCACGTGCACCTTGGCCCTGTGCATTCACTTGCGCCTGAGTTGAAGCCGCTTGATTATTCTGTGGAGAAAGGCGATCTAAGTTCAAGCTTAGCGGACCCAAATTCAAATCAGTTCCACCGTTGGGGTCACGTGCCAAACCAAAACCTCTGCGTAGATTATCGCGCGACAATGAGCCACCAAATCCCAGGTTACCGACATTGAATTCTTGAGCAACGCCGCGTGACACAGCGCCATTGGTGCGTGTCTGGGTGCGTGTGAGTGTGCTGCCGATGTCTAGTCCGCCCAGATTCAGTTCGCGATTGATGGCATTGCTCTGGGCTACGCTAGTTACACCACCGTTACGTTGGCCGCCATTTTGTCGGGTGACAGCGCGTGAATTGGTCACACCCTCCTCAAGACCGATTGGACCAAGATCGAATTCCCTTTCAAAAGCGTTGCTGTTGGCGCGCGAAACGGAGCCTTGGCGGGTAAAGCGATGCGGTTGCTGCACGAACCTTTGCTGGGGGTTGAAGAACTGTTGCTGAGGATAGAAGAACTGTGCATCCGTTGCTGTAAATACGATTTTAACAACGTGTGTACAACTTAGTGACTGGTGCAAAGTGAAAGAAAATTGATAAGACAGTAATCTGTGTTGTGCTGAGTGTAATTGTTGTTGGTGAGACAAAGTACTATTTGACGCATTACCATATAAAAAAAAAAAACAATTTTTAAATAAATAAAAGATAAAAAATAAAAACTAAAGAATAATGAAATAAAATAAATGTAAAAATTCGATTTTTTTTAACAAATCAAAAATTCCAGAATACAATAATATTAATTTTAAAAAAATGTAATTAACTAAAAATTTCTTAAATCAAATAAAATAAAATAAAATAAAGCAATAAGATGAGTTAAAAAATTAAAAAATAGTATTTTAAATTAAATAGAAATTGTAGAATAAAACTAAATAAAGTTTAATTAAAATTAAATAAAATATGGTAAAATAACAAAAAATAAAAATAAAACTAAATTAATTATTTTAAACTATTGAATTAAATAAGAAATAAAATTTAATTGAACTAAACGTAAAAAATGGTGTAAAACAAAATGAATTTAAAATGTAAAAAAATTAAATTAACTTAAATTATGTAATTAACAAGTAAGAAAGTCTAAGTTCGGGCGGGGCCGAACACTAAATACCCGGCGCAAGTATTACATATATGCCTTTTCACCTTTCCGAAAGCTACCGCTACATGGTAAGCCGGGGTGTATCAATTTTGAATAAATTAGCGTCCTTAAATTTCGAAATATTGACGTTTCGAGCATTTCTAAAATTTACCGTTATATGAAAAGCCGTAATTTTAGTCCGATTTCAATAATTTTGAACGTTCTGCTTTTTTGAACGTTGTGCTTTTATGTGGCAAGCACAATAACTGTGCCAAGTTTGGAAGAAATCGGTCCAGCGATTGCCAAGATATACACATGTAACCATAAGTGGGCGTGGCTACGCCCATTTTCCAAAATTTTATAATATTCTTATTTTTCGTCTAAAACTCATTGTAAATATCAATTTTGAGTGAATTATCTTCAGTAGTTACTAAAATATCGCAGTTTTCGTATTTCTGAAAATTACCGTTATATGGGAGGTAGGCGTGGTTATTGTCCGATTTTTTAAATTTTCAGCCATTTAGTATGCTGTACCAAGGCCAACAACTGTGCCAAGTTTGGAAGAAATTGGTGCAGCGGTTACCAAGATATACACATGTAACCATAAGTGGGCGTGGCTACGCCCATTTTCCAAAAATTTATAATATTCTTATTTTTCGTCTAAAACTTATTGTAAATATCAATTTTGAGTGAATAATCTTCAGTAGTTACTAAAATATCGCAGTTTTCGTATTTCTGAAAATTACCGTTATATGGGAGGTAGGCGTGGTTATTGTCCGATTTCGCCCATTTTCAATACCATCCGTCCTACGCCCAAAAGAAGTTCACGTACCAAGTTTCGTTAAGATATCTCAATTTTTACTCGAGTTATCGTGTGCACAGACGGACAGACGGACGGACGGACGGACGGACGGACGGACGGACGGACAGACAGTCACCGCTTAATCGATTTCTCTTTTCATCCTGATCATTTATGTATACATTTGTCTATATCTATCTCGATTCGTTTTGCCTGTTACAAACAACCGTTATGTGAACAAAGTTATAATACCCTTGTGCACAAGTGCGCTCGGGTATAAAAACTCTAGAATAAAATTATTTAAAATTTAATAAAAATAATAATACATGGCAAAAAAACATTTCTTGAATCAAACAAAAATAAACCAAATAAAAAAATTTAAAAGAAGATAAATAAAATAAAATCTGCAGAGTAAAGTAAAATTCAATTTACTAAATAAAATTACACTAACTTAAAGTTTCTTGAATAAAATTAAATTAAATTGCAAAATAAAATAAAATGAAGTAAAATAAAACACCTTAAAAAAATTAGGAAATTGAATATATTTAAATTTTTTAAAACCTTTAGAATTAAATAAAATTCAATTCAATAAATAAATAAAGGTAACCATACGAAAATAAATAAAAAACTGAACATTTTAAATTAACTAAAAATTTTTGGATAAAATTAAATTAAATAAAGAAAAATGACATAAATAAAATAAAGTAAAGTAAAATAAGTAGCGTAAAATAACGTGGAGTAAAATAAAGTAAATTTAAGTAATATATAATAATTAAAAAAATAAAATAAAACAAAATCAGATAAAACAAAATAAACAAAAATAAAATATAATAATATAAATAGTCTACTAAATAAAATAAGCTCAGTAAATTCAAGAACAATTTCAAATCTATTAAATTAAATATTATAAAATAAATTTAAATTGCAGATTAAATTAAAATAATAAAAAAAATAATAAGTTATAGCAATATTGTATTGCCTTAAGGATTAATTCTAAACATATCTGTGACCAGCGCAATTGATTAAAAATTTATGGATTTGGAAAATTAAACTTTGGCCTTCGTTTGATAAGTTATTAATAGTTTCAAGCACATACATAAGTACTATATTAATTAAATAAAATTTAGGTGAGCAACGCCAATTTCAAGTCCATTTATTTATTCTTGAAAATTGGAGCGGAATGGTCACCGAAGAAACACATTTTTCGCGGTTTCCAAATTTACCGCTATACGAAAGTAGAGGCGTGCAGTAAGCACATATTTAGATGTATGTAAATATTGTTGTTAATGCCATTATGTCCACGAATGAGAACATTTTGTTGAAAAAAGACAGAGATGCATCTCTTTTTAGCGACATAACCTTCACAAATATTACTCGATGTGTACGTAAATAATAGTTACCAAACTGATGGCGAGACTTACTTTATGAAAATAATATGATAAAAATCGTTCAAAAATTCCTGTGAACTGCATTTAATTGGAATTTTTGTATTAATTAGTGTTTGTGCTAGTTGTGCTGGCTCAGTGTTTCCATATTCATATGCATAAATGAAATTTTTGCACGGTAATGGAAAATAAAGGTTTTTGTATTATAGCTCCCGAAATTGTTCAAAAATTAAAAAAAAAATTCGCAAAGTATAGCTTATATGAAAAACAGATTAGTATATTTGGAACCAACGGCCTAAATACAGCCCAGAAATATGAATGCTGTTCTTTACATCTTTTGTCCAAAGACCAGTGCAATTATCAACAGAACAATTACAAGTTGGTTGAAAAACAGATAAGTTTGTGAGTTTGTTTTTTTGTGAGGGGTGTTGCGCACTTTCTTCCATATAAACAAAAATTTTGTTCATGCGGTATTCGACCCATATTTTAAATGAAAATTATTAACAATAAATAAATAAACAAAATTTGCCAACAACATCATTTTGAATTTTGTTGCTATTATTTTGTTCGCAGCTGTATGTATCTGTATATCAATTCTAACACGAGTTTTAAACCAGTCCAATTTGCTTGAACTTGTTTATTGATTATGCTAATTATCAAAAGAAATTCGGTTAAATTTTGCTATATTTTTTCGTTTATTAGTTGCTGATATTTCTTTGTTAGGAGAATTTTTAATTCGGAAGAAAATGCTAATTTTTGTTGTCAGAAACTAATAAAGCAAATCATGAAAAATTTTATTTATTTTTCGATAAACTTCTAATGAACACATTAGGGCGTATTCTTGTTTTCGTACGGATCGGCAATTATGAAAGTTTGATATCATTTTCTATACAAAAATTTCAAATTCAATTCAATTACGCCTCATTATCTTAAAATTTTGGGGAAATTTTTCCTTTTTTGGTGATATTTAAACAGCGGATTGCTCTTAATGTATGATACTTTCACTTGATTTTGAATAATTTAATGCTTTAGTCACGTACGCACAATCTAGGGGTTTCACTGAAGTTTAGAAAAGTATGCAAACCGCTGAAATCTTTACCTACTGAAGTGTCGAAATTTTATGAGACAAAGATTTGTTAATTACTTTAAAAAAGTAACTTGAAAAAATAAAAAAAAAATACACTAGATATGCTTCGTAACTAAAATGAAGAAAAAAAACAAAATGGGCTTAAGTTCTCATATAAAAATTTATTTTTTCATGATTCAATGAGCGGAATCACCTCGAAAGTATCGAAACCGATTCACGTGGTCCAGAGTTATCCGGTAATATACTTAACAAAAAAATATTCCGATGAATTTATAATCTTCCCCCGTTTTTGAGCTGTATGTCCAAATAGCTGGTTTAAAAGAATATAAGTACGTATAAATTCTGTTGTTTCCCTAGTCAAACTTTCTGCTCTATTAATCTGTCGAAGCAAAAACTTATGAACTGTTAAAAATTAAAAAATCAATCGAAATTCTGATGAATATGGCAAATACGACTAAATATTTATTAGATTTCATAGCGCAACAAGCTAACTATGTCAAGCGAGAAAATAAGATTTCTAACATCTGTCAGAAACACCTACACACGCCTTCACTACATTGGCCAACACTTTCTCCAACACCGAATGCGCAGCACAAGCAACAACAATAACACAACAAAAATAGCAACAACCTGTCATACACCCAACACAAATTTGTATAAAAATACAATATTTACCCTTTGGTTGACAAACAGCAAGCAACAGCACAACGAATCCACAGCCCAAAGTCAATTGTCGAGTGGCGGCCATCCTGGCAGCACTGAGTGTGATGGAACACCACCAATCTATGTATGTTTATATGTAGTATGTTAGTAATCTGATTGCTGTCCACAAAGCGGGAGAATATTTCCCAAAATTACGGTTATTTTTCGCCGGCTAAATTTATTTTGGTATTTGCCAAAAAATTCAAAAATTTTGGATTTGAAATATTTTTCGTTATTTCGTTTATTGCGCGCAGCTGGGCCTGCGAGTACCACGGTTGAGGCTTGGTTTGTGAATGTCGTGCGGCGTTTGCGTGGATGTACATATTTGAAGTGCGAATAGCGAACAGCGAAGCCACAGGTAAAAAAACCAACAAAAAAAAAAAACACAAAAAGCCACAGCACAAAAAAAAAACCGGTCAAATGGGCTAACTAAACTAGAATTAGATTTGATTTTCGCAGGGGGAATAAAGATGAGTGGCGCGAACAATTTTCTCAATAAATATATAATGTTTGGTGTAAATGTATTTATGTATGCACGCATTCAGCCATCTTCTCAGCGACAGTTCTTCATTGGGGACGATAATTACTTGGCATTTGAACGTTTTCAATACACTTAAAAAATAATCTTCTTAAAATTTTTCTTATACTCGTTTAATGAAGTAATCCAATTAAATTGTTATTGATGAATGTGTTCATAAATTGATGTTAGTAATAAAAGGAAATTTATCAAAACTCATTACGAAAAAAATCAAATAAAAAAGTTTTCAATATACCACCTGTCAATAAATGGACTAAAAAGTAGAAAATAATTTTTTATAGACACATCGAATTTTTCTCGATAAGTTTTGATTTTAAAATTTTAGCAAAAGCCATTATAAACAATTTATGAGATTTAAAATGAAAAACGTGGAGCGCGTGCAATAGAATACTTATGTACATAATTCACTAACAAGTTCATTACATTTAATTAACAATAAGTCTTTCATTCAATATTCAAGCGATTGATGTAAATAATTTGTAAAAAAATCGGGATTGGGTCATTCATATACCCACGTACTAAATATCTATGTATATAATATAATTTTCATATTAATTCAAGTCTGTTACCTGCGCCCACATTTTTCATTTAAATCTCATTAATAGTTTACAATGATTTTGTTGAAATTTTAAAATAAAATCTTATTGTGACATAATTTTTTGGGTTTGAGGAAAAATGATTTTTTTTTTATTTATAATTATTTTTTGTTATCTTTTGTATTTCTTTAATTTTTTAGTTATTTTTTTCTTTCATTTTCTTTTGCCTAATTTTTTATAATTTTTTCAATTTTTTAATATTCTTTTAATTTACTTTCTTTATTTTTATTTTATTTTTGCCTAATAAATCATATTAAAAATTTTTTATTGAGCATAAGGCCGTTTTATATGAAAAATTATTGTGGAAAAACAACAATAGTTTATAAATGGTAGAAGTTATAGCTGTTATTTCGGAGATCACTATATCTCCTCATCAGAATTTTTCCTCGCGGTCACACCCATAAAATTTTCTTACAAATCTCGACATTTTCAGAACAAAATCAAGGGGTGCGCCATATTAAACTTAGATGTATGTATATATTTTAAGGACTCCCCGTGTAAGCATAAATACCTAAATAAACCGTATATTTAATGCTTTGTGTCCAGTTTGAATAAAAAATCTAGTATTCGAAATCATCAGCTTCTTGACATAATTTTCAATGGAATATCTGTCAAAAAAACTGCAATTAACTTTATTGCCACTCTGAATATACCACAATTCACTCAGTATTTTGAGCTTTTCCTTTAACTACAATCAAAATTAATTTACTTTGTATAATTTGAGAGCATTTTTGCAGCAAAAAAATTATAAAACATCCTAAATTTTCTATGAAATTACTAATTTTTCCTAATTTGCTACCATATTATTTTAATTAGGAGTTTTTCTATTTTGTTATTAAATAACAATAAATAACATGCATTTCTTGCAGTGTATTCGAATGCGAGCATACTCCCTTGGCAATGAATCTCCTTGACTCTACACGGCACTGTTGACGCCCGGCAAACCGCTTACACATATTTCAATATATGCTTTGAACTTCCTCTTGAGATACACTACAAAAAATCTTTTTACAAAGGCGATTAAATCAAAGATATGGTTCAATCGCAACCACCTGGTAAAAAAATTCACAACTATTTAACTTTTTACTGTGTATTTATTAACCGGTTTTTGATATTTGAATAGTAGGCAGCTTTCGACTAACTTTTAGACTACTATACTCGTAACAATTAAGTTCTATTAATCGAAATGTCAATTAAATTTCCTGGAGTCCAAGTCGGATGTGATTGTTTTTATTTCTAGAGATGCATATTTGATTTTAGAAGCATGTTTTTGCGCTCAATACGCGTTTGAATGGTAAAAATTATGCTCTCACAACGAGTTACTGTTTGATGGGGTTTTACGGCTGGCGGAGTCATCTCACCTGGACTTGGACAATATATGGTTTCCCCGGGACAGTGCCACTTATCGTACGGGGCATGAGAGGATATCCCTATTGCGAACGAAGTACAGAGAACGCATTATCTCACAAAACAGCGGGGCAAAATGGCCGCCTAGATCTTGTGACTTTATACCACTGGACCTCTTTCTCTGGGGCTAGGTAAAGAGTATAGCATACGCTTAAGCAGGGATCACACAATTTGTACATCAGTTTGATTGAGCTGAACTCAAAATCTATAGAAAAAATCATAGACAATTTTGAAATTTGCATTCTGTGGTGCCAGAGGAGTCGCGGTGGACATTTAACGGTTATAAAACATAAAATAAAATTTTAAAAATTCTTTTTTTGTATTTTATTTACAAAAGAAAATCGACGATCTTATTGAATCAACCTTCATATATTTAGATATGTATGTATATTTGCTACTACGCACATTAGTAAATGAAATTTGGCAACTGATAAAAAGAAATTTCGTGCAAAATTTCTCGGCTGTAGAAAACGTGGTAGTTGCATTCTTTTCATTTAAGTAAAATTTAAATTAATTAACCCAAATTAAAAAATTTCTAAAATACATAACATTTTATGCACACTTACCTTTTCAAAATGAGTTAGCTGTATTGGAAAATTGTCGTAGATGTGGCTATCGAAGAGTCTGTAAACAAAAAAATTATAAATATTATTGACATGAATTTAAAGAAAACTATGAGAATAGTTTCATTAATCAGATACTTTTTACACTTCCCGTGCGGGAACTTTTAATTTGACCAACGGGCGTAGTACTGTAAAAATTGTAACTATGCTTGCTATAAATTCATGTTCGACAGCCACTGAAACAGACAGTAAAATTCGATGGCAATGGAAAAAAGGAAGAAAATAAATTCAGCTATGCCCTGCTATTCCAACTGCAATTTTCTGCTTACAAGCCGGAGGAAATTGCGGAGCGGTAAGGAATTCGGGTCGAAGGAAGAGCTCATCGCTGAAGCAAATATCTATTTAGGACCTTGAATAAAGCTTCTATTTGGAAGGGGTAAAATAATTGGAAATTACTAGACTAAAGTTATAGAGCTAGAAGGGTACTGGTATGTTGAGAAATTATTAAAAAAATATCATTTCGACAAATTTTTTTGCTTTTAATTTATAACAGAAAATCGGCGGTGATCCAATACAGTTTATGCAAAACGCTGAAGGAAGCCAAAGATCACGTTGTGAGCTTAACTTTAAATTAACGGAGGTAGCTAAAAACTTGTAAAACTGAAAAAAGTTCAAATACATATACAGTGACTAAAACAAATGACCGCGTGTTGATTTTTTTATATATTCGTATTCGCATTGATTTTTTAGACTTTTTTGGAGATAGATTTTGCAGGTTTTTTTTATAACAGGTTTAATTTATAAAAACTGTCGTTGATTTTTCTAAATTTTGTTGCTAACGGTCTCCCGCATTTTATTTCAAAAGAAATTCATGCTTATATGAAAAAAGTGCAAAAATCCGTCACCAAAAACGTCTCAAAAATCAACGGATTTTTTTTTCCAAAAGATTTAAATTAAAAAGTTGAAGTTTTGATGAAAATTTGTTGAATTTTCCTAAATTTTGTTTAAAGTTTGAGACTGTGATTTATATGTTTTTGGTTAAAGCTTGCATGGTAGTTGTAGTAAGGGGATGTAGTTTATAGATAAAAAAAAAAAATAAAAACAAAAAAATAACACGTGGCAATTTTTTAAGTCACTGTATATGTACATAACAAACAACTGACATACCGGCACAAAAAGATAAAAGTTAACTCGCATTCGCAAACTTAAAATCAAACTATTTTAGCCATGTATTTTCCGCTGTGTACTCTGGTGATTATATCTTGAGTTGCTCACACAAAAGATGACGCACTAAATAGTTAATAACAAAAACTACCAGTTTTCTCCATAATCAGTTTTTTCTATTGCCAAACGTCTATGTCAAAATGCTGATTAATATATTTATATCTATTCGCTTGCTAGTGTGAATTTTTCTTATTCTGCTTACTTAAATAAATAAGTACTATATAGTCATACATATTTCGCATCTTTACAACAAAAGTATGTACATATATACTCATATAATGATTAAGCGAAAAAAATAAATTAAACGAAACTAAATAAACAGCTCGACAGTGAAATCTTAAAGCAGACGGAAGCGAGAGTCGACAAGATGTTAAACCAAAAATATTTTTGTATGTATGTATGTATTCGTAGAGGCAAGTATGAGATGGGAATTCTAATACAAATCCAATTAGTGTCGAAAAGCGATTGCTGGGAGTTCCCCGTAGATTATAGCAAACTAATGTAGCGACGTATATCTGTATGTATGTTTGTAGGTGGGTATGGGCTTCACAAATTTTTTGGCTGAAAATGATTGCTTAAAAATGGCTTGGCCGTTTTGTTATGCATTGACACTGTACGTGCAGAATATTAGTTGTTTTCAAAGATTTTATATACACGATTTTTTTTAACGGTGATTATCGCTATACAACGTACATATGTATGTATTTTTAATAAGTATGTATGTCAGTTAGGGCGTCTCAGTGCATAATTTGCTAATTAAATCATAACAGCTGTTCTACTTTCTGACTCTCACAAAATAATTTTTGACCACTGAAAAAATACCAGGGACCGTAACGGTTATGATCTTTGTAATAAATATCATTATTTAACCGTTTAAATTGGCTTTTTTTCCTCAAATTAAAAACTTTTTTTTATGATTTTTATTTTTTCCAAACTAATTTGTTATTTTAAGTTCTAACGCACGATTAAAAATGATTGAAACGATTATTTTTTATAAAAAAACTATATGTGTACATAAAAATCACAAACAAACGATTATTTTTCTCGAAAAAAAGCATCAAAAACCCATTTTGAAATAATCTAAAAATCAAAGTCTAGACGTTTAATGCTTATTTTCGGTCCCTGGAAAATGCTTCTTACAGGTCTATTAAACACAGCTGACGAAAATGTTGTAGCCGGTAAATAAAGCTCCTACCAGCTTTTCAAAACTTTTCGCATTCTGGGCATTATTTGATTCCTTCAGTTATACCAGAGCATATGAAATAAGGCATTTTTATTTGTTAATTCTTAAATTGTTGTTCCTTGTACGCATGTAACATACATATGTTACTAATATAATGTCTCGCGATAAAAAGTTTCAGCTTGGTCATGCGAATTATAAAGTTTGCTATTTTTCGTGATACCTAACAAAATACTTAAGTGCGGAATCGCGTTGAAAATATCTCTCAAAAGTCGGGCTTTCTCGAGCTCAATACAAATTGTTGAATATAATTATAATTTCGATTGGCGAGTAAATTTTCATTCATCATCAAATTTCAAATGACAAATAAATTCATCATTCAAGTAATTTCGAAAGAAGAATAATTTTTATTCTTCATTCATGTAATTCTGAATAACGAATAACTTTATTTATTATTCAATAATGCTTTCACACACTGCCGGCAAAAAGTATTGGCGCAGATGCTTTTTAACAATATATGCGAAAATTTTTGTTGTAATATTTTTCCGAATTTTTTTTATAAAAACATGGTTCATTCCACAACCAAAAACATAAAAATATATTTTCTAATCTTGTGCAAAACTCCCGAAAATTCAGCAACTTTTTATGCAAACTTTAATCAGATATTTTAGAATTTTTTGATTATGCAGATTTGTAGCTCAATCAATTGTATTGTAAAAAAGTAGAAGTTCTAAGTAGCTAAAAATTAACGTTGATGTTTGGCAGTCTCCTCCATACAAAAAAATTTTTCGAAAATACTTTATATGGAAAAAACGCAAAACACCTTCAACAAAAACAAAATCTCAAAAATCAATGCGATTTTTGATTAACTCCGGACTTGCATACTCTTAAAAATACTAAAAAATCTGATTAAAAAGTTGAAAATTTGCATAAAAATTTAATGAATTTTCCCTCGTTTTGCACAAAGTTTAGAAATTATAAGTTTGTGTTTTTTGCTGTGGAATGAACCAAATTTTTATAAAAAAGTGTTGGAAATTTATTACAATAAAAATTGTTGCGTATATTGTAAAAAAGCAGCTGTGCCAATACTTTTTGCCGGCAGTGTACATATGTTTACAAAACTTTATTTTTCATTCGAAATTTTTTGAAATATGAATACAAATTTATTCGTTGTGTGAAGAAGAATAAAAACTTATTTTTCATTTGAAATTACTTGGATGATGAATAAAAATTAATTCCTATTTTTTGTATTCTATTATACATTTTCCTGATTATGCCCATCCCTGGTACACACAAGCATGAATAAGTACATATCGAGCCCTAAACGCTAGAAAAACGTAAGCGAAATTAAAAAAAAAATAATTTTTGTTCCATAACTTTTCCTAGACCATCTATTTAGATGCATTTCCGCACCAAAAATAAAATTTTGAAAGAAATGTCGCTACGTCTCTTTGCCGGTTAGGCCTCCATATATTCCGATCGCTCGCCATCACAGGCGCCCAAATAGCCACTTGTCCGATTTTTTCCTTTCCAAATTTACCGCTAAAATTTGTAATAGGTTTTCCGACGAAAAAAGCATAAAAGTTTTACACACACACACACTCAAAAACACACAGTTCAAACCCGTGACATTGTGTCGCCAGCAAGTTCTACCAATTTTGACTGCCATTCAATATTTAGATTTTCGTTCAACCAATTCGTTTGAATATTGGCCTTCTTTTCACAGTGAAAATTGCGCAGCTACCAGGAAGGATTACAGCACCACTACCGAACCTATGTATGTATGTGTATTCATGTCAACAAAAGCAACTAAATCGGTTAGAACCACAGAAATTGTTTCAATATTCGTTTCAATAAAAAACGTTTCGGTCCGAAAAAAAGTACTTTTTCGAATAAGTCGGTCAGATTTACGCGTGTACAGACACACACACACATGCATATATGACTACATATTTTTATTATATCTGCAAAAGCATCTTCACGCTTACAGTTTTTGTTTTTTTACTCCCCATTTTCACTAACATTTTTTCAGCTCACTAGCCATCTGTTTATTTTAATTTTTTTATTTTTTGAAGTTTTTTTTTTGATAATCACAAGTGTATGTACATTAGACCATACCAGCTTTAATTTATTGATATTACGGTGGCTCGTTAGATTGATAAGAACTGGGATCTGGTGGGTAAGTACTAGAGACTTTTGTTTGGGTAAAAAGTTTATGGTTTTATAGTAGCTAAAAGCTATCATAGCCAATCAGTTTGTATAAGGCAAAGCTGTTGCAACCCGCATCACTGGCTTGTATTATAACATAAAGCATTAAGTCCGATTTCGAATGAAATTCTTCCAGGTACTCCAGTACAAAGTAACGGGTGATTTTTTTGAGGTTAGGATTTTCATGCATTAGT